>NC_047650.1:39715144-39887669 GCF_902201215.1 Prunus dulcis | reverse complement strand
ATGCTAGGATGTGCTTGCAAATAATTCCAACAAATTCAAATCTTTGGCAGCTACACGATGCGTGGTCAGAATCTTTGACATATACGACTTCTGCCACTCTTGTTTCCCAATTTTTCCTTTCGCTCACGTTAAAGACAACTTTACAAGCATCCTCTGTTTTGAGCTCTAGGAAACATGCTGTACTTTCTATTAGTTCTTGCTCAAACTTTTGAAACATTGTCCTTGTGTACAAGGTAGCCATTTGTTTGTTCATTGGCATCGGTAGAAGACATTGAGCCACTTCAAATGCATCTACGTGATCAGCAACTAACTCTTTTTCACGTTGATGAGAAAGTGCCCTCTCAAATCGTATTATGAAATCCATCAACGAATTTCTCCTTGATATGTATTGCTTGAAAAAACCATGAGAACCTTCCGCTCTTTGGCTGCTTGACATTCCAGCGGCAAAAAATTGTCGTGCGTAGGCTGGAACCCAAGATTCCCTTAAATCAAACATTGAACTTAGCCATGGATGGTCAGTCAAACCAGCCTTTGTAACCACAATATTCCATTTTGCATCAAACTCATCCTTATTGTCAGTATCCCATATGGCTTTCTGAAATTCACGCCAATACTCATTATAAGCGTCACGTGGTAACTTAACAGAGAACTTTGATGTGATGTGCCATATGCAAAGTCGATGAAATGTAGTCGGGAAGGCTATTGAAATCGCTATGGCCATTGCCGCATCTTGATCTGTAATGATCGTTTTAGGTTCCCCACCTGGCATGGCTTTCTTAAACTCCTCAAACATCCAAACAAACGACTCAGTCGTTTCCTTACTCAAAAATGCGCATGCTAAAACAATTGTCTGACCATGGTTATTAACTCCCAACATTGGTGCAAATGTCAAGTCGTATCGATTCGTGTTGAATGTGGTATCGAATACAACAACATCTCCATAAAACCCATACGCCCGTCTAGAAGTTGCATCTGCCCAAAAACATCGACTAAACCTGTCATGGCCATCTCCCTCAATCTTGAAATAAAAAGCCTCATTTTTTTTTTCTGTTCAGCCATAAAATACTCGGTCACTAGTTCAACATCGTGGTTCCTCAGCTTCCCATTCACACTACATTCAAGATTGTAGATATCTTTTTTGATAAAACCAATTTTATCCATTCCTCCGGATTGCACCTCAAAAATACTTACCTTCCGATGAATGGGAATATTAACTGAACCCAACTGTTTTGTGAGTACTTTTGTAGAATCTGAAATATGACGGTGTGATCTCAATAAATGCATTCTTTCTGAGGGTGTCATCTTATGATTGTGTCCCTCTGCAAAAAGAGATATGGTATACTTCTTGCTCCCATTTGTCTTCACAACCACAATCTTAGCTTTGCAATTGCATCTACTTATTCCCCGTTGTCTTTTTCTCTCCCGAGTTTCATCCCTCCTGTATGCACCTTGTTTGCAACATACAAATTCTTTCCTCAAAATCTCTTTCTTATTTTTTCCCCAAAAGCTGGAATGAAGTCGAATACCAAAGCCAGCTAAGAATGCATATCTATTATAGAAATTGTAAACGAGGTCAAGCGAGTCAAACATCATCCCAACTGCTGGTGTTTCCTCATTTCTTACTTCAGGAATATAAACCCTCCCATTAGCTGTTGCACATTCATCACTGTCTGAGCCCCCAGACATTTTATCTAACTATATTATTGATCCACTTCTATAGTACTGCATAGCAATTATTCATTCATTAATCAGTCATTATGCATCACAACATATCAATGCATTCCACTTACACAAAACATTGCCCAAATTGACACAAAATACGCATAGCCTAACTTCCAATTACACAAAACGCAGCAAAATTTCATAAGTTACGTCATCTCTTGTCAAATAATCTGTTCAAAATAACATTAGAACCAATATGTTCAACTAAGAACACAAATGTAATTCAAACCACCAATTCCAGAACTTCACCCAATATCCTCTCCAAATGCTTACTCCTAATGTCATTAAGCCTAAGTTTAGGTTCTTTTACCTACATTTCATGATTTTCCACCCCGACCAACAACAATGAACTAAGTATATTGAATATTCATAAGGAAATGACACATTATTGATTCCAAAAATGACGCATTATTGATGCCACAAATGACGAATTTCCCACCCTCACAAAAAATAAACCAAACCCAATAAAATCAATCTAGCAAGTGAACTTACCTCTCAAAATCAATCGGGACCTCTGAAGTCAGTCAGCTGGAAAGAATGTGGTGGACATTAGAGAAGACTCTTTGGTATTTGAGACTCCATCTCTACCAAAATCGAGGAACAACTGCTGCTGTGGCTTCTAGCTACAAACAGAGAGATATGCTACTTTGCTTTCATCTGGAATCTTGTCAGCTGAATGAAAAAGAGAAGGGGCTTTCACTTGAGCCATAGAATCAAAACAGGGCAACAGCTAGGTAAGAGACATTCTTCGTAATACCCAGGTTACCATAGATCGCAGGCCTCCCAACGAGCTACTGACAGTCGAGTGACTATACGATTTGGGAGATTTGGATCCTTCTAATTGTGGGTTTGCTTTTCATTCAAAAAGAGAGGATTGTGTTCTTCAGTTTTTCACAGAGAGGGAAAGAGGGGAAAAACTGAAGTTGGGTTTCTAACGGGTTAGATTTCAACCCGTTTCTACATGCACCCTCTTTTAAAAACTCACCGTTGGATGAAATCCAACGGCTCTTACATACCCCTCACAAACACCCCTTATAACTTCCCACTCACTATAGACTCTCCCAAGAAAAAACAGTTTCAGACTATGATGTTGAAGTAAATCTCCAAATGTAAAATGGTTGGAAGATACAGATACATAGCATGAAACAAACAGCTTGTGTAATCACTGGAAAGATGATCTATTACCAAATGGTTCGTGGTCTAGTGATATTTCTTTTCTCGATGTTTGAAATACTCGGTGATAAAAAAAACAAAAAACAACCAGATGATTTATCGTTTCTGATTCTTCCCCACGTAGGAGGCACTGACATTCAACAATTGTGATGCACTGTAAATCTCCTTAGTATGCAGCCTACTTTGCATAAATTAACATCCACATAAGCATTTTAATTCTGGATGGAAGATGAAGTTTCCAAACAAATTGTAAGCAAACAAGAGAAGATCCTGAATAATATCATACAAGATAATGAAAGAAAATAAGAATACAATACTACAGCATTAACCTGTCTCTGGTTCCTGTCTGCAAATGTACTATGCATGACTAACATAGAAGATTGATCCCTCAATGAATTTTAAAACTAAAAACATAAAAGTAGAATATAACTGATCATCTACATTGGTTGTTCTGGTGGTGGTGCAGCTGCCGCTAGATCGCTGTGTTGTTTCTGTAATGCTGGGCTGGCACATGAGAAGATTGATGGCTTTTGCCTTCTCAACTTAACCCCAAACAAGAAAGACCGCAAGGGAATTCGAGCCTTACTGGTTGAGCGTTTCGGTTCAATGCTCTTTGATGCCACGGAAATTCCAAGTTCTTCATCAAGTCTTGCTAGCGTCTTCTCGACCTCAAACTTCAGTCCTCTAACACGGCTAAGACCTGCCTTCAATTCATCATTGACCTTGTTATTCTCTTGCTTCATGTTGAGAACCTCGCCTTGAAACTTTGCGGCCTGATATTTGCTTATAAGCTCCATCTTCTCTCCTTCTGAACCTAAATTGGATAGTCTTGATATCTCATCTTGAATGTGGCACAAAGATGAGAATCTACCCTGCAAGTCATCTTTAAGTACTGCGTTGTGTTCCAACCATAAGGACAGTTCAGTTTGTATCTCTCTCAGGTGTCTGTATATTGGCCTGCCATCTGATTGTAGAGACTGCTGTTTAGACCCTCCTTCATGCTTCTTTTTATTCTTTAGTTTGATCAACTCTGACTGTAAATCCTGTATCGATGTCTGGAATTTTTGTATCTGATGAACTGAGGTACTAAATCTCAACCAGAATTCTAAGTTCTCCTCCAGCAGCTCATCAATGTCTGAACGGAATCTTCCTTCAATAGCTGAAACAGAATGGGGTCTAACAACATGCCTTTTCCTCGTTGCTTTTTCTTCCTCCTTTCTAGGTGAGACTTTCAAGTTTCCTGATGAGTCCTCAAATCTCTCTGTTGCTTGCTCACCAAGATAACTGGCAGCTATTTCTTTATCGAAATTTAGAGATGGAACAGGAGAGTACGGTGATGCAGCTACTTGAGTTGGGCTCTCGAGGGAGCCTTCCTGATTTGGATACTTATATACTGTTGAACAGGTGTTGGGACTATCATCCAGATTTGTCTCTGGGGATCCCAGTTTTTGCTTCAAAAGTTTAATCTCCTTGTCCTTCGAAGAAACAACACTCCTCAATTCCCTTATCTCCATTGCCAAATCGAAGATGTTATCCCGGTTTTTCTTCTCCACTTCTCCCAGCTTCTTCCTTGCATCCTTATAATCCCGGAGAATTGAAGTATACTCCTCTAGCAGAACCTTTTCTCTATCCTCTAACCCTTTTAAGAATAGTTGCCTCCAGTTTGGTTGATCTCCTTCATTTGCAAGTTCCAGTTCCTGTGGCTCAACTTCAAGATTACTGTCTACTGTCTCAGACAAAGCCTGATTCTCAACCTGTTCCTGCTGCATTGGCTCCTGAGGCTTTTCAGTCATCAAACCAAGGCTATTGCTTGGATCAGATTGGTTTTCTTCTTCACCCTTGACGGAATTTTTGAGAATTGTAACATCCACTTTCTTAATTTCATCTTCTGTCATTTTGTCTTCTAAAACCACTGATTCTTCATCGGTGGCCGACTTATCTGAATCCACTTTAATCTCCTTTTCTGGTTTGGCATCAAGTGCTCTCACTTCCTGGAATAGTCCTGCGTTCTCATCCTCCTCTTCATGCTTCACACTATGCAATTTTCCAGAGAGATGATCAAGATTACAACTAGCTTCTGTAAAATGCGCTTGGAGGTTGTTGTTTTGGTCTTCTACACTTCTTTTTAAATTTTTAATTCTACGCAACTCCTCCTCCAACTCCTTTATCCTTTTCCTCATCCTGTCCGAGTTTTCCATCAGAATCTCCTTTTCCTCTTCCAAGCTCCGAATGTGTGCCTGAAGTTCATCTGTTTCTGATTTAAATCTATTTACTAGAGCATTCTGAGATGAGACTGCAGTTTCTAGACTCACAACCTTGTTTACAAGTCCATCAATTTTCTCTGCCAGTTCTGTAATAGTGGAGGTGTTTGAACTTGTATCCAGCTGTTCCAAAATCTTAGACCGCAACAATTCCTGATCATGTCTTTCTTGGTCTACATTTCTTGTTTCTAGATCAATGTTCTCAGCCTCATCCTCCTCAGTTGGATCACACCAGTCTGCGTCTTTCAAACGAAATTCATCTTTGAGGTCTTCAAACTTCATGCTGGCTTCCCTAACCCTTAGGTGCTCAACTCTTGCCTCTTCTTCTGTTTCATCTTTCTTTTCCTGTAACTTAGTCAAGCTGTCTTTGCATGATTTCAAAGCTGTGGCAGCCATCAAAGTTCGAGCTTCGTTATCTTCGATGACGGTGCCAATGCCATACTCATCTTGTAAGCTGCAAACTTTTTTTTGCATACCAGTGATCTCGTTTTCAAACTCCCAGTATCTGTCATATCCTCGTTCGTACAAGATCTTCACAAACTCCTTTTCAGTTTGTAGGGCCAAAATATCCTTCTGAAGCTTATCAATTTCTTCCAGTGCCTCATCTTTGGTCAGCCCTGACCTTGGAGTTATGGTAGCTTTAAAACAGCCTGTATTTCTCTTAAGCGGCCCCCTCTTTAACATGGATTTGCTCCTGAAATCTTTATTGGGTAACTTGGGAACTTTTGGGATGTTTTGTTTGGATTCTTCTGTGGAGGCTTTGTTGGGACCGTCGGAAGAAGTTGATGCTTGAGAAGCAATTTCCTCATCCTCATCCTCCATTGCATACTGAACTCTCTCTGGGAAAACTGTGGCAATCGTACGGTTGGCACTCTGCAGATCTCTTGACAAGTGATCATATCTCTCTGCTAAAGCCCGGTATGCCCGGAACGATTCTTCAACATAGGCCACTAGCTCTGGCCTCTTCCTGTAATACATTTCTGCCCTCTGTGCAAAGGAGTCCCCATCATTATCAATGATTTTAAGTGTACTATGAACTTTCTCCTCCATATCTGTAATTCAAGACATGTCTGTATGTTAATATAATACCAACCACATTCTTACAAAGCAGACGCAGAATTAGCCAACTGGGGAATTCAATTCACAATGTACAGCAGCAGTTTAGCTTATGAGACAATGCACTTATAAGAAGTTTTAACTACACAGATTTGGAAGGTGATTATAGTCACTGTAAAAGAAAAATAACAATGTTCTTTGAATTCATCGGGGAAATTTAAAACTGGTGCTCTTGTTATAAATCATTACAGGTTCCCTAGCTACATGGTTGCTCTTTTATCTTCATGCTCTCCTTTTCGTTCATGTACCTCTTCCTAGAGGTTTTTGTTAGCAATTTTAAAATTTTCTTTGGGAAAATTCATCAAACATTTTCTAGCTGCAGCAGTACATATCTTTCCAACAAATGGGATATAGGGTTTTATTGATGTGGAAGCAAATCTACATAACCTACTAATTCCAATAAAAGGGAAATTAAAGAAAGAAAGAAAAAAAAACAAAGCAAGAATTTTTTTTACTGTCCTCTTTCTTTTTATCATATCGATGGAAAAAGTGGGTAAAAGATATCAAATCTAAAAGGAAAAACAGATTGGATCAATCACAGATCAACAGGAACACTGATCTCACTTATATTATGACAACATACACACTCACATACCTTGAAGGTTCTGTTCCAGCCATTTTGACTGCTTTGTCCTGATGTGGCTGGCCCACCACCATGAATATGCATTGCTTGCTGCTCTCTGCAACATTGTCTCTCTCTCTCTCTCTCTCTCTCTCTCTCTAAAGAAAAGCAATCATTATGAACACAAAACCCACAAAGATTATTTCATTCAATCCATTGGAGAAAACCCAAATCACACAATGCAAGCCAGAAGAATAATATGAAGTCATGAATATTGAAGGAATTAAGAGAACATCACATACAGTTTTTGACAAATGGCCTGTTAAGGACCATACATGGAGGAGAGGATACTTCGCCTGGATTATAGGTGTTGGAAAAGCTCAAAAATGCAAAGGCCTTCAGTGAGGTTGTCCACGTGGCATGCTCTCAGTTTGCCAGGTTGGTTGTAACCAGGAAAAAGAGTGAGCCCATGAAAAGTTTTGGTTACTTCTCTTGTTTTGCCTAACTTTTGTTGGAAAATACAAGCTGGATTCGTTATCAGATAATCTTCCCTTTTTTGGGCTATTTCTGAAAGAATGCCATCTTCTGTTCATCAGTTCAAGCTGCATACGCGTATATAGTGACTGTTACTGTTGCTGTTATAACTAAGCTTTCAGCTTATGGGCAAATGTTCTAGGAGAAATTATACCCATAATACCCTATAGTCTTCATGTTTCAATTTTTTTCATTTCTATACATTTTTTTCTAATTAATTGATGAAATGGGCAACAAGCTCCCGTCGTCACATTTAAATCTTACCTCAGACTCACTCTTTAGAGAAGCTGATGATATTCAAGTGACATCTAAAAGTCTGTCAACTTCATCAATGACCATTTAGTTTAGTGGCATTCAGTTTGTTAGAGGATAATTTGAACTCAAACTTCATGGACGGTATACCGTTAATAAATCCAAGAAGAACTCTTGGATGGTTATGAATTATATGTGTTAGAACTAATACAATTGAAGTGACCATGTATCTCGACCTCCTTTTTTTTTTTTTGTGAACTGGGGTGGAAAAATCCCAAGCAACGTAACTACATAAAATCAACATAAATAAGACGGATACAAGACACCCCAATCAAGTCGTCAATAACTAAAGAACCTATCCAACTTGGAGCAAAATCAAAATAATACACACCAAGACCCATGTTATAGCTCCAGTTAGCTAATCCGTCTGCGACACAATTCTTTTCTCTGTAGATATGCATAACTGCACAACTATCAAACTGATTCATGATCTTACCATAACTGCACAGCATCTCTACTTTGAGTGTGAGAAAAAGACACAACTTTGAACTTTCGCTTCACCCTCCAATAAGTTACCCATGACCACCAAATAATGCCCTACAAACTAACTCTTCGGTTAAATCAAGTCCTCGTAGTTTTTATTTGAATAATGTTAACTATGATCACTTCTTGGTATCAATTTGATCCTTCAAGGTGTCAAAGTTTTTTTATTTTTATTTTTTATAATCTAATTGTGTAAACTATATAGTGTGCAGAATACATCTACAGGACCTAATGTGATCCTGAGGACCTAAGGAAAATATCCACATAATTCTAAGGTGATCTTAAGTATTTGTTTCTGAGTGCTTTTGCATGAAGCCTATATGCCCAAAAAAGCCCCATATAAAAATTGTTTCAATCCTAAAATATTTGCACAGAGAGAGAGAGAGAGAGAGAGAGATTCATATTATATTTACAAATTTTTTATTATTATTCAAAAAGTACTTACAACAATATGAATTATTAACACGTTATTTACAATAACATCAACATGAAGCTATCAGAGAGTCATTGGTTTCTTCTCTTCACATAATATTTACAATTTTTCTTTTATGAATATTCATAGATTATTTACAACAAATATTAGGAAGAAGCATTAAGCTTCCTATCTCTCGTACGTCCAGCATTATTTACATCCATGAATCACATGTAAGGCAAATTTACACATCCCACCTATTATATTTTCTTTTCCTTCCCTTTTTTCATTTTTCTTCATTTTCTTAAAAGTTTCCCAAGCCAAAATTTCCTCTTCTTTTTTTTTTTTTTCTTTCTTTCTTTTAGCTATTGACTTATATCACGTGGTACCATCCTAAATTTTGAAGCAGCCAACTACTTGCTGGCCAAGGCAAATCCAGCAAGAAAGCAGGCCACCTTCTAGCAATAGTAATCCTTCATAAATCTCCATGTCTACTACTCAAAGTTATATTAGCTTGGACCGACATTAGCCAGTCCTCTTCTACTAATAAGTATCCATTTCAATCTGCCTTCAGCTGTTCCTGAGAGAAGAGAGCCACTCTTCCATATATTTCTTGCTTTCTGCACAAGAGAGCAAAATGCAGAGAACAAGTCAGCATAAACTGTCCATTTTACTTGGGAAATACATTTAGCCTTTTCCCACAACTCAAAACCTGGATTACAATTGCCACAAGCAATAGCCCGATCTACAGATCTACAGATACCACGACTTAACAACACACAAAAACAAAAGCAACAGGAAATCAACAGACATGATAAGACAGAGCAAGTATGCAATTCCAATGGAATAATGAAAGCAAAATGAACAATTAACGAAGCACCTAACTTCCTGGTAACCACCAGAAATAGGAACAACAATAATGCCAATGAATTCATGATGCCCAATTCAATTTATTGAATATCTGAGAACTCAAGATACCAATGCAAGGAAGGAACAAGGACTATTCAAACAAATTTATGATAAGAGCAGAACATAGAAACTTTTATCATTGGGATATCTCAACCAACTATATGGAAAATCCCTTCCCCAACTACTCCAATACAAATAATCGTCCATCGAAAGATTGAGAGCTTCATTACCACTACAATAGACGCCAAACTTATAAATTTAGCAACCAAAAATATATACTAAACATATAAGAGTTTCCAAATCACATACTGCAAACTGGATAAGAAATTCTGGAATGTGGACAGTTTCTTATAAAAAAATTCGAGACATATTTGGGACCATGCATCCATTTCTTTTGAAGTCACTTCCTGAGTTTTTACTTCCTTTTATTGCCGTTTAGGATTCACTTAAAACTGACGTAGTTTTAGATGAACTGCAGCATCAATATAATGACTACTAAAATTCAGTGAACACGAAATATGCATGAATATCGAGAAAAAGTGACACTGACACTGTGACATGAAAGGAATAGGGAAAGTCAAGATTCACCAAGTTGAGCGAAATGTCAGCCATTAACTTTCACCAATCCTATATAGCTCTTAAGATCCAACTGTATACACTGTAACTAACTATTGCCTAGCACTTAAGGATGGACTCTACCATTACATACCATATTCCAAAATTTAGACAGTTCTTCCTTCACAATCATGTTAATTTGAACTGTTCAATAACTAACTTCGATGAGCTCTTTTATGTTCCTACCCACAGAGAGGGAGATTGAGAGAGAGAAGAAAAAGTTCATTTTGTATTTAACACAAAAACAACATTAAAACACATTTCACTCCTAAAAATGGAATTTAATAGTCAATGCCCTATCAAGTCCAACTCTGTCCTTAAACCAAAATTTATGCTGCTCTAACTGAATAAACACATGGCTGGCGCATCAGCACTTTGAAAGAGGCTGTTGCATCTTAACTTTTCCCACTCGAATATTCAATTGGTATTTGAAAAGGCAAGTCCCCAATTTTTAGAAGATCATTAAATAGATTGAAAAGAATACTTCTAGCCATCAAAATTCTGCATCCTTGACCGAATAATTGACTATAACTTGTCATCCTCACTTATATTACAATATACCAGAAGCAATGGCGGTAATAATTGAACCAACTGTAGTCAATGTTTTCCCTAAGAAGAAATCATTAGTGACGCATTCAATGAGTGGAGTATGAGACCCTCATAGTGTAGCCAGAACCGGCTGCAGAGCGATTGTGAAATCAAAGCAACAGATGTAAAAGCCCCTTTTCTAAAGGTGGCTAATAATCAAAAGGTACTAAAAATTTAAAACGAAGGTTTGGTTTGAACATTTCATATCAACTATGGTATTTCATCAAGCAAGATATATAAAAGAAATGCTAGAAATTTTTCTTGTAAACAGATATAAATAGGCATATAAGAGAAGCTCTTACCATCGGAATAACCATCTGGGATGTTCCCAACAGTGCTCAAGATATTGCTCTTTGGATCCTTCACCATATCATGAATAACATGCCCATAGCATGGAACCAGCACAGCAAAACTATCGTCTGTATCATCATCACTCCGAAACCCAGGTCCATGAGGCTCCAACCATCCAACTGACCAATCCGAGTCATCAGACTCAGAACCAGAAAAACATCCTCCCTCAGATGGAACTAGAACAAGATCATATTCCCTATCAATTTTCCGTTCTTCCCGACTATGCCATTTGCGTTTCACCCTTCTTGATGATGATGAGGCCATACTGGCCCCCTTAACCGAATGAAACTTTAAACCATCAGATTCCCACATGCCGGGGTCGGGTGAAGAACTTAAAGAAGATGAATTGGAGATTCTAGGCTCTTTCTGCTTTCCACTCCACAACCACCATGAAAGCTGGGTAAAAGCCACAGCCATTTTCTCATTCAAAGATCTTTTGCCAGTTGCACCAAGTATCTCGGGCCCAACCAGTGGAAGTGGAAACAGACAATATGTTGGGTAATTTCTGCCTGTTCCTGAGAAGTTTATAAGAAGAGAATTAACCGATGAACATAGTACAAACCTAATAATACAATTAAAAAGCATATGCAAGCTCAATGAAACAAATAGATGCTGTTGACGCTTACAGAAAAGGGAAATTTTCATAACACATATGCAGAAAAAGCTTTGGCTTTATGGAAATCAAGCAAGTTTGATTATTGAGAAATTAGATGAAAAGAAGAGAAAAATATTGCCATGACTAGAGTTTTTGCTTGGAAACTGAAACAGGAAATGGCATCAGCAAAGTGCATTTCTTTTGGCTGAGTCAATAAAACTGTCCTATTTCTCGTACAAATTACCAAGAAATTCAATGTTTCCCTTTTATACTATTCAGTTTTCTGGGCAACCAAACAAAGGTCAAGGTCTAAAGTCTAACAGCTGCAACATTCAATGAATACAGACGCTCAAAAAGAATAAACCGAATGTGACCCAGAAAATCTTGCTAGTCAAAAACCCAACTTTCCGAAAGAAGAAAACACGGTTTTACCAATTATAGCAGTGAACGCAATGAAAGAGTTGAATGGATTTTGGAAAATACAGAGCCAAAAATAAACACAATAAAATTAAACAAGCAGCTCCATTTGTAAGTTCTAATGCAGAAATAAACACAATAATAATAACAAATCACAATATTCACATTTCCAGACCCATGAAAATAGACCAAAACCCAATTTTAAATTTTCTATCTCCGAAACAATAAAGCACTGAAATTGAAGCAAAAAGTTGGAGCATTTCGATCTTTCTTGCTTCCAAAAACAACTTCTCCACGCCAAAATTCACCTTAACTCTTGTAGTCCAAGTAGCCCGTAAAAACAGAGAAAGCCAAAATTCTTTTCTTGTGATTCAAATTTGGAATATCAAATGGAGATTCAAAGCACCTCCGAAAATGAAAACAAAAATCTATGTATTGAGCAGAAAATTATAAAATTTCGGAAAGCGAAAAGGTATAATCGGCCACTTTAATTTGGTATACCTTGAAGCTTGAAGTTAAGGTTTAATTTTTAGGGTTTCTCAAGAAAGTAACCCTGATTTTCATCTGTATTCAGTCAGAAAGGGGAAAATAGATTGTTCCAACTTTACGGATAAGGGCTGTTATGTAGTGCAAGCGAGTTCATAAAATAAAGGAAGGATAAGCTTACACGTGTGCAAACGGGAGCATATACGTATGAAATTGAAAGAAATTCCAGATCAGATTTGTGATGATGGAAAATAAAAAACTTGCCTAGTTAGAAACTGTTTCCAAGTTCCAACAATATTTTAAAAAAATTCTAGATTCAGTTACTTTCTTTTTTGCTAAGCCAACTAATCGACCAAAAAAAATATCTACTACTAGTTGCATGCAATCTTATGCTTATATCTGACGTGGTAAGCCATGTGATGAGAGAAAATAGACGTTCTATTAAGTGATGAGGGGGCAAAATGTTTGTAGTTTGAGTGGTTAAAAACTGTATTTGAGAATATGTGTTCAAATCCTCTCACCTTGATATAAACAAGTGACTTTCTTACGTGAATACCACATCAATAATGTCATATAATTATCTATTTAGATTTCCTCGTATTGTCTAAGTAGTTTCTAAGTAAAGATACGCAGACAACTTGACTATAGTATAGGTCGGATGTTTTCGTTGTGAGCAGTAAGCAGCAAATCTCCCCTTAATAAATGAAAACAGGTGTCATCGAAAGGTTAGTAGAGTTGGTTGATAACACAAAATGAAGATTTATATGACAATTATTTGAATCCCCACTAATCGTTTGAGTTCTATACATATGTTGTATTATAAGGTCGGTTCTTTATGTTATACTTGATATTATTTGATAATATTTTAGATTTTGGTGTTTAATTGAACACCCCCCTCTCCTCAAAAAAGAAGGTAAATAGATGAAATATGACACAACGTGTAAAATTTGCGATGAGTTTAGGTTTATATATTTAGACATGGTAAATTAACGAATTGGAGTTGAGCTCACAAACACAAATACGTTAAAATATGACACATTGCAATAAATTAGAGCACAGTGATTTATTTAAAAATTCCTGCAAGAAATAGGAAAAACGTAGTGGTTTGAATATTTTGGAGAGTTGAGTACGACATATCACATCATTAACAAGTAGCAGCCCCAAACAAAAGTCCTACATGTTGTTCTTGGTCACATGAGTAGAGATTACTCATCCAAATAAAGCTCATCAAGTTAAGATATGGCCAACTATATGGAATGAAAAATGAATATGATATTTACCTATTCACGTTTTGAATGGGATTTTAAAGGCCAAAGGTGTGGTTAGATAGAGGGACGGCTNGGTAAATTTTGGTGGCTTAGACTTGAGATTTGACCTAAATTAGAAAGGCCATTTCCATTTGCGTGTACATGTGGTTCAAGTAACCCACATCCACTTGTTTGGATATCCTTCCCCTTTGTAACTTTAGGCTTAAGGCCAAACAAAGTACAAACATTTTCAATAATTTATTTTTCTTTTTTACCATCTAACTTCTTTTATCTTTTTATCGCTTGTAATTTAAATGATTCTGAAGAATTATTCATGTGTTCGAGATCCTTTCTTCAAATTCCCTAACAAACTCTGGTGTACAAATTTGACAAGTATGACAATACTCTTTCTTGTTTTAGTCTTTGCGTTTTCCATGAAGTTTTGCCATCCCTTTTTTGAGGCCCACGTCTTGTTGGCAATATTTCCAATCGCTCTTCATGTTTCTTATTTATAATCCAACTCACATTTGGCAATTCGTTAGTGGACAAATCTCTCTACAAAAATAGGAGGTGAATATTTCCTTCCTACCACAAAGCAAAATTCTCTTTTGCTACTATCTTATTGGATATAATTTTTTTTTTAATTATTAATTTTTTTACAGGGGAGGCTTATGAATCAGAATTTTTTTTCAAACTAATGCATGTACTTAGCTATCTTTCTTGCATTATATATAAACTAGCAATCCTATAAATGCTATGCATGGACATGTTTTATTTTATTTTAGTCATTTAAAATTCATTGTTAATTATTGTTGTACTCTTAAGATATTAGATTTTTTTCTTCATTTAATGCAAGTAGAAACAAGGACATAATTTATTTATTTTGGTCATTCGATAGGGAAGGGGAGGGGAGAGTATTAAATTGGGTTGTCTCAAGATTGTCTCCTAAGTGAATTAAACCCTAATGCATTTGGGAGGGAGGAAGAGAGTTTGACTCACTTTTTCGCTGTAGTGTCTCCCTAAGGACATAATTAAAACTTTACAAAAAGAATTAACAATGAATTTTCTCTTAAATAATAATTTACTTCACGACAGACCACCTATTTATTTATTTGATTTGATAATGAAAAAAGAAGAAGCAAGCAATGATTTATAAATCCCCGATAATATTATAAAACATGACGAGCTCTAATGGCCAACCAAATCTCATGGCCAAACTAGAATTATTGAGGCCAAGTTTGCTTCCGTCGTCCACTTCCAAAGAACAAAGATAGGGACAATTTGTAGTTAGCTACAAGCCTGTAATCCCTATAACCTTTTCTCTAATCTGATACAGGTGTCACCAAAACAGAAGGAGACAAATTGATCCAATAAGCTTAGGATTTGACGGGCTTTCAACGATCCAATGAGAGTGATGGTTGGTGCTGGTTAAAGCAGCCAACGGCAGCGATGCACATGGCAGAAGATTGTGTATGAATTACACAAATGGCCCCCACATGCATGTTCGATCTTAATTCCACCATGTGATGACCCTACCTAATGAGATGCTAGATGTCACAAAATACAATTAATTATATAATCTCTTTTAGAAGAAAATAAAAAACAGGAGGGATGAAACGAAAATTGACAGAAATCATTGGTAGGGGCTCACAAAATATTTGCACGCAATAGTGACATATTGATCTGTTTCCAGTTTGGACAGACAGATGTAGTTGTAGACTTTGATTATTTTGATAAGCAATTATTCGTATTCGTATGGCGAAATGATTGAAATTCATCCGTTTGGAAACCTTCTTTTGAAGAACACATCAACTATTTTCATATTCGACCTTATTTTTTTAGAATTTTTCTTATTGAAAGAGACGATAATATATTAAATTCATACACATTACACGTATGTTAGGACTTGACTGAAGACTTTGTCTGAGAGAGCAATTGCTTCAAACCACTACACTAATGGGTCAATTGCATACTTGACTTTAATGTATATGGTTATTATATATATTTTTTTATATAAACGATATTGAAAGAGGAGAAAATCGAACTTAGGACATCAAGGATAAATACTCTTAACTATTTAAACTATAAACCCCTTAACATGTATACACGAATATTATAGTTAATAGGATTGTGCGTGAGATATACAAATAAATATCATATATCTATATGACGCTTTGTATATATTGTATTTTTGCTTTTGACACCTTCTTTTATATGAATTATGGGGCAGGCTTGTGTGTGGTTTGACTTTAACTTTCTGTTGACTTGTTCTATTCCCACCATTATCAAGATATTCATAACCTAGCATGGTCGTTTGAGAGTATTTCTTTTCTCGGAAATTTTAAGAAGTTAATTTTGTAGCTGATGTTTTTACTTTTTCAGAGACGTGTCCAAAGTATTCCTAAAATATAGATCCACGCCCTTGGGTGTGACTTATACTTTTAACTTTGACTGCTTAGGGTTAGGTTGTATTCAAGAATTCGTGTTGTAAAAAATAAAAAAACCTTTCTTTTGTGCGTCACCCTAAACTGGGTAGCTAGTAACTTTTACCCTTGAGATTTCTGCCCATTACCCTAAACTGGGACATTTAGCAACAAAACCCATTATATTTGTATCTGTGGAAAATCAAATTATAACGCTATGAAGAATTGATTGGGCTTTATGCACCTTAAATAACTACATTTAACTTATGAACCTCCGGAAACCAGACTCCCAACTTAGAAGCCAACTTGGCAATTGCCAGTGGCCATGGGCTGACAGACAAGCCATCAAAACCATTTTGGGCCGAGCCATGGCCCAATATCAAATAGGCCTAATTTATTCTTATTATTGGCCCACATAGGAGCAACCAGGGAAAAAAAAGCGAAAAAAAAAAAACGAGGAAAACAAACAAAACTAATTGCGCCCGAAGCTCTCTCTGCGTGTGTGTGAGTGAGTGAGCCGCCCAACTATGGAATCCTTAGCCGTCTTCAACTCCTCACTCTCACTCTGCTCTCCCTCAGACGACCACTTCATCCCAAAGCACCCTCGACCCTCACCTACGACGTCGTTTCCCGCCCCTAGAATCGCCATGTCCAAGCTCGAGGTCCGCTGCGCCGCCCAAGCCCAATCCGCAGAGCCCAAGCCCAAGGAGGCCAAGCTCTGGGGCGGCCGCTTCGAAGAGAGCGTCACCGACGCCGTCGAGCGCTTCACCGAGTCCATCTCCTACGACAAAGCTCTCTACAAGCAGGACATTTTGGGCAGCAAGGCCCACGCTTCCATGCTAGCCAAACAGGTAAACGAAGTTTTTGTGTGTGTGGGTTTATTTTTCATGAATTGAGTTTTGGGGGTCTGTTTAGTTACGGGAAATATTTTTTCTTTGTTCTGTTTTAGGGATTGATTACTATTTCCGACCGGGATAGCATCCACCAAGGGCTGAGCGAGATCGAGAGGCGAATCGAGAACGGCGAGTTTGAGTGGAGGACGGACAGAGAAGATGTGCACATGAACATCGAAGCGGCGCTGACCGATTTGATCGGCGAACCGGCGAAGAAGCTCCACACGGCTCGGAGCCGAAACGACCAGGTCATGACCGATTTTCGGTTGTGGTGCCGAGACGCGATCGATGCCATCGGCGCGAAGATTAAGCATCTTCAGGTTTCGCTTGTCAAATTGGCGATGGAGAACGAGGGTGTGATTGTTCCTGGCTACACGCATTTGCAGAGGGCTCAACCTGTTCTGCTTCAGCATTTGCTCGTGGCGTTTGTTGAGCAGGTTTGTGTGTGGAAAATATATGATTGTTTGAAATGTTGTTACAGAAGTGGGATGGCCATAAACCCTAAAACGTTAAACCCTTAAAAATGAGAAGGACGATTGGAGCTACATTACCATTTTTTAGGAAATTAGGGCCCGTTTGGTGGCATTATCGCAGGCCGTTTCCATTTTCATTCTCAGAAAATGCTTGTAATTTGCTTTCGGTGGTGAGGAAGTGAAAACGCAGGAAACGTTTTCTAAAAACAGATTCAAAGTTTGAGTTATAATTATGAAAACCCAGTCACTCGACCATAACCACCACTACAGACCAGCCACCAGCCACTCGAACCCAATCGACTCCCATCCTTTTTCGTTGCACTTTAGTCTATTTAGTTAAACCATTACATATGATTTAATTTTATATTTATTTTAAAATAAAGATTATAAGAATACATAAGATTTTTTAATTTTAATTTTATTTCTTTTACATTATAATTTTATTCTATTTTTTAAAATTATATATATATATATATATATATTTTTTTTTTCTAGATGAGACACTAATAAAAATGCCTTAGAAAAATAGTTCGCATATTGATTACATGATGCAACATTCTTTATTTATCGTATTCTCAAATTGTACTACCAGACACATTTTCACTGTTTTTGTTTTCTAAAATTGTTTCAAATTAACTTACCATACGCATTCTCGAATCCTGAAAATGCAAATTCGTTTTCTCGTTTTCATTTTCTGAAAATATTCTCTGAAATCATTCTCCGAAAACGTTACCAGACGGGCCCTATTATTTTGCCATTTTCTTAATATTTTGCTGGACTTTTGGGGCCTGATATTTTTTGAAACTATTTTAAAATAAAACAAAAATCTTGTTTTTCAGTTACATTAGTGGGGGAAACTTTAGATTTCAAACTTCAAAGAGAAAATTATGGGCTTAAAGAGCAACTTTTTGGATTCAAGTACCCAAAATAAACTCTTACTTCCAATAATTATGTGTTGTTTTTACTATTTCTTAACCCAGATTTTAAAAAACAAAAACTGCTATAAATTCGTTTGTATATTAAAAGGCTTTAATATTTTTTTAGGGAAAAATTATATTGCAACTGAGTGTGTTTGCTTAATTTATTAACATATACATATATAATTTGTGGGCCTTGTGTTTTTAGTAGCTTGATAGTTGTTCTGAATATGAATTTGTGGATTAGGTTATATTTACATGTAAAAATTGGCATGTTGGTGCTTATGAAGTAGTTGTGTTGGCCTTATTATATGCTTGGCCTTTAGAAGAGATAAATTGTGGCATTTTTATGTTTTGTAGCTTGAACGGGATGCTGGTCGTTTACTAGATTGCAGAGTGAGGCTGAATTTCTGCCCTTTAGGTGCTTGTGCATTGGCTGGCACTGGACTTCCAATTGATCGGTTTATGACTTCTGCTGCTTTAGACTTTACTGCTCCTATGAAGAACAGGTACGCCCCTTGGTATAATGCTTTGGTTGGGATCGGAGTTGACATGTGCTTGTGTGCTGTAGTATGGAGCTTCATGATCCGTCATTTCATTGGTAATCTGCAAAAGATGTTGTAAACTGGCCAATTAGTTAACAAATTAGTCAATTACTTTACGGTATTCCTTATGCCATCTTTTCTTTCTTCCCTTCCAATGCATGTGAGACTTTGCAACATATAGTTCTATGGTTCACTTACCATTCTAGTCAACAAATTGCATGGAACTCTGTCAAAGCAGCTGATATGCTATCATTTCCTTTAATTTTAAGAATTACTGATGCTTGCTGTATTCTTTCATTAACGGCAGCAAAGATCAGTCATGTTTATCCACTATTGGCAAACACAATTGTTCAGTATATCTTATATTCATCATGCTTTAGTGTGCAGTAATACAAGTGCATTAAGTATACCCAATGATCTCAGTTTGATGAGTATAGTGATTGTGCTTTGTGGTCCAATCTGTTGGGTTGTGTATTCCATGCTTCTTTATGCGTTGATTAAATAATTGATTAATTTATTTTCTTCATATAGTATTGATGCCGTTTCAGACCGAGATTTTGTCATGGAGTTTCTTTCTGCAAATGCCATTATGGCCATTCATCTCTCCCGGCTTGGTGAAGAATGGGTATTGTGGGCTTCAGAGGAGTTTGGATTTCTCACACCAAGTGACAAGGTTTCAACAGGAAGTAGTATCATGCCTCAGAAGAAAAATCCAGATCCAATGGAACTTGTTCGTGGAAAGTCGGCTAGAGTAGTAGGAGACCTGGTTACCCTTCTCACATTGTGCAAAGGACTTCCCCTTGCTTATAATCGTGATTTGCAGGTATAATCTTTTCTTTTTTACTTCAAAAAGGGAAACCTAGTGTGCCTCTTTAGTGGTTTCAAAGGACATCAGTTCTTTCATGTCAGCAAGGAAAGACAGGGGTTTAGTCGGGTTTGTTTCACCCTTTAAGTTGTTGAACCTGAAATGTAGGTCTTGGCCACACATTGCATGCACTTTACTTTGCTGACATACATACACAATGCTGCATACAATAACCTGTTCTGCTAGCATGTATATTGTATAAAAATTCATTTTGTATTTTAACTAATCCTGCAATATTTTGAGTATGACTATAGAAGGTTCTTTCTTTGCCCCTTGAGACAGGAAGATAAAGAACCTGTCTTTGACAGTGTGAAGACAATATTGGGGATGCTTGAAGTGTCTGCAGAGTTTGCGCAGAACGTTACTTTTAATAGGGAGAGAATACAAAAGAGTTTACCTGCTGGTCATCTTGATGCCACAACACTTGCTGATTATCTCGTGAAGAAGGCAAGTTCTATGGTCAACCTTCTTTTTTTACCAATTAGACGAGCTTAAAACTTCTTTAATTTGAATCGCCATTCATGATTAAAAATGCTGTTCTATAACTGGCAGCTTTGCTTTGGAACTATTGAAATTCTTTAGATCATTGATCTCAACGACCCATTTTATTTAGCAGTTTTGGCATCACATGTAGTTCATAACATTTGTTGGTCCTGATCAAATTTCAGTAGACTTCCATCCTAAATAACATAGTGTGTACATTGGTCTGTAGTTTTTACCAAAAATATATTACCCATCGACTGATCTTAACAATGGTAAGTCCAAATTTGTCCATAATTGCTACTGAAGTTTCTGTTCTTGTTTTGTACAGGCAATACCTTTCAGAACTTCTCATGACATAGTTGGAAGGGCAGTGGCCGTGTGCGTCTCAAAAAGTTGCCAACTTCAGGACTTGAGTCTCGATGAGCTCAGAAGTATTCATCCAGTGTTTGACAAGGATGTGTACGAGTTTCTTGGAGTAGAGAATTCAGTTAAGAAATTCTCCTCCTACGGTTCCACAGGGTCAGCCTGCGTTGCCAGTCAACTTGGCGACTGGGTTACAAAACTTGAAATCACTAAAGAGGTTTGACAAAAATGGTGCTAGCTGAAAAAAATTTGGAAACCATCACGTGGTCTTGGGAGTAGGCGGATTCAGCGAGTACGAAATCTGTCGAGATGTGTATACTATTTTTTGTAGTATGTTAAGATCCCACCAAGGATCAGATTGCTGTTGTAGGCGGAAGTGCTTCTGTTACGATGAATTCAATTTTTCCGCCTTTTTGGTGGAGAAATAAATTACTAGAATTCTTTGGTCCCGTGTTTTGGAAATTTTTTCCATTTGCCTTTATGATAACAAATTTGTCAGGACTTGCTTAACATCCTAAATATCAGATTTGCAAATGTGTGAGATCCAATTGTTGAGGCCTTGAAATGTGAATTGGTGTTTTTTTCAGAAGGCTTATTTGTTTAAATACCTCTGTGGTTTTCAAATAGTCTCAATTTCCCTGTCTTTTGACATTTCAAATGACTCAATCCTCCCTGAACTTCCATTACGTGACAAGGTTGTTGAATTACGTTAGTTTTTAGAAAAAAAATCATTAGATCAGCTGAAGTGGCATGGGTATTTTGGTAAATTTAACTATTAAAAATTAAAAAATGTGTCCAAAATAAAGATAACTCCTTTTTTTTTTCCTTTCTTTCTCCCTAGTCGTTAGCCCCCACCACATTCTCCCTCATCTCAACTAGCCCCACCGCCCAACCAACCCACACTCAACCAAAACAACCCTCTCCCCTCCCCCTCCTCTCCCCCCTCCTTCTCTCTCTCTCTCTCTCTCTCTCTCTCTCTCTCGTCAACCCACCAATTGTCAAAAGGCTCAAAACCCATAAACAAAATCACTAAACTGACTTCAGATTTCGCATCTATGGCAGTTCAGATCTCCCTCAATCCTCAATGGCTGCCAAAGAAAGAGAGAGAATTGGGAGAGAGACAGAGGGTGAATTGTTGGTTAGGGTTTGATGACGTCGAAGAGAGAAGGAGGAGAGGGCAGAGAAGATAGAGGGTGGAGGGCAAGTTGGGTTTTTGACTACCAAAGAGAGAAGAGAATGGGGGGGGCCTTTTCTATTGAGATGGACGATAGCATACTAAATTCACACACTACACGGATGCTAGGACTCAAATCCAAGACCTTGCCTGAGTGAGTAAATACTCTAAACCACTACACTAGTGGGTCCTTTGCACAAAAAAGCCTTGTTTTTAAAAGTAATAGTATCTGACATTTATCAACTATATCAATCTATGCATTCATCCATACATAGAAGCCTAGTTATAGAGCCAAAAAGTTTATCAAATGAAAGACAACGATTCTTCTCTTTCACCTCAATCAATGCCTTACACTAGCCGAGCAGGATCATCAATCAACTAACCAAAAATTCATAGTGCTACTGACCTCTCTTTTTTTTTCTTTTTCTATGTCAACCTTTTTATATTTAATCATTATGTATTGGCCCTTGGTAACTTCATGGATATATCCTACATTCCATCCTCGGCTTCATTTAGGCCTTCATTATTTACTGGCAGTGAGGAAGTTGGGTCTACAGTAACAAGCCGGATTGCCGGTTTTCTCCCCTTTTTTCTTTGGCCAGGTTTTGCACCGTTTGCATTCACCTGCAGGATTTAAAAATTTTCAATTAGGGACCAAGGAGAAATGTAATGAAATGCTCAAAGGGATAGACGCCAACAAGCAGAGTATATTTTGAATGCCAATGGCAATTAGGAGTGTAATCAGAGGTACCTTAAAAACACATTTCTGAAAGTTTGTCAAATACAAACGCAGACATCCCATACAAAGGTTAAGAAAACTATTAGGGAGCAGAGAACAAAGTACTCGCTGGAAAACATTTAGTTCTTTGAGGAAATAAATTGGAGCTCGAAAAGGATAACGAAGCATACCAGTATGTTCCCAATATCAGATAATGGTTTCTTTCGTGGCCCAAGATTGTCATTTGATTCAGCAGGCTTCTCAACTAGTGCACTCTGAAGCAGCATTGCACCTTGGGAAGCCACTATCCTACTCTTCTCTGTTTCAACGACGTTCGAACCATTCAAACCGCCATCAGGCGTCTCTGATTGTGGCGAGTCATCCAACTTGATTGGGGCTGCTGCTTCTCTATTACTGCACTTAGAGGCTGCACAGCCACATGATGCCCCACAGCTACCACCGGTGGATCGACATCTGCATTTCATTGTCTTGCACAGAGAATACTTACTGCATGAGCAACACACTGTTGATGCAGTTTTGACTTTTATGGCATTAGAATTTTCTGATACGGATGTGCAGTCCACCCCTAACTTGCAACTATTGCTCCCAACAGAAACAGAATGCTGACTCATAATACCCTGATCATCAAACATCGTAATTTAAGGTTAAAAAATAAAAGAAATCATGTTTTTCAGTTTATAATCGAGGATTTTATTTTGTATTTCATTATGAACACTGCAATTAATTCATTCCCTCAAACCACTACATGCTTTAGGTCCAGAAAAAGAAAAAAAGAAGAAATTAAATTCAAAAGATTGAAAAGCATTGATCCACATCTAATCTAAGTGCACTAACCTGTGACTTATTCCCATGATCAATCTCAGCCTTGTTCAATCTTAGTTGTCCAACCAAACTACTTAGGCTAACAAATTGTTCCTTCAGGTCTTTAATACCTAAATCCTTCTCCAAGCAGTCAACCTCTTTCTCCTGGCATGGGCACCTTAACATGGCAGGGGGAAAAAGGGCAAGGCTTAAGCATAAAATGGTCACTTACTACCACTAAGGAAAAGCTTTACAAAAACTTTGCAGGAACAAAATTCAGAAGCTAAACTTCTCACCTCGACATTTCTTGCTGTCGTGCTTCTGCTTCATCCTTAAGGTTTGCAGCTTCCTCAGCCATCCTAAACATCCAAAATGAGAAATATGCCTTTCTTAATTCAGTTCCATCTTCTATGAAAAAACGTGGTTGGGAACGTTTGCCCAACGAGAACTCTTGAGCAGAACAATTTAAATAAATTCCAAAAAAACAATTAAAACAAAGCACAACAAATAAATTACTAGATACGTCAGTCATGCATATCATGAAACAGTAGTATACTTTAGCTTTGAAGATAACTTTTAATAAAGAAACGAAAATTTTAATTTTCAAAAACTTCATTTGAGTGACGTGTTACTGAACTACAAAAACAAGACAAACAAACCTTAGTGTCTCTGCAACGTCTCATGCAAGTTGTTCTTAACTCTGATTTGAGAAAGTTTGTTTGCTTATACCAACTCCAGATTAATTTATTTTCATCTAAGTTATTAGCCCCTATATTAACTTCTCCTCTACAGGTATCAGTCCCTTTGTATTGATTGTATAGTTCTAGAAATAGTGTTAAATCTATTGCACATAAACTCTCTAAAACCATACAGTTTTAAGTTGAAAGCATAAGTGAGGAAGAGACTATATGAATACATAGCTACATAGTTTCCAGCAGCAGTGCTGAACAGATGAAAGAGCTATTATTCAATTAATCACAGAAACCTGGAAAGAAAATAATAATGGGACTCACTCTTCTATTTGACGCTCATATTGAGAACATAGTTCGTGTAACTGTGTTGTGTCATCAAGCTCATGCTCAATACCCTGCACCAGATATTTAAAATGAGTCAAGAGTAATGATATGATTGCGTTGGAATGACGTCCCAAGAATTAGCAGATACCGTTTTTAATTGCATGTAAAACCTCTTTGAAGAAGAAATAAAGGCTGTCATTTCCAATTCCACTAGTAGCACAACCAAATTATAGATGATACATATGTGCATATATAAGCATATGCACCAAATATACACACACACATTCTACTACTCCTTGTTTGGTTATGAAATACCTCAAGTGCTGCAATCTTCCCATTTCTAGCACCTACATGAGTTTAAACCGAAATGAGGGGGAAAAGTTAACTATTATACAATTGCAGCAACAGAAATGTAAGCTAACTCAAGCGGTAGGTTTCTGACCATCTTTTTTGTGCAACAAAGCCTTGCGAGATTCTAACAGCTGCCTAAGCCGTTTAGTGGCCATGAAAGCTTCCATATTTTTTCGATGCAAAACCTGAGGCAGAAGAATGAAACTCAGAGAATTATTTTAACACAAGTTGAAACTGTCGGATAGAAAGCGTTCCATCAAGTAGTACATCTATTGTATCTCAGTCTTAAAGAAAATATAAATTACCTTCTTCAGTCTTTGATTGGAGTCCAATAGGTTCTGCATCTCATGTTCATTTTTCCTACTATCTTTTTTGAGCTGTCGATGCATAAAGATACCCAGAAAAAATTCATACACCTTGACATAGTATAAATTCGGGATAATCTAACCGAAAAACTTTTCCAGATATACTAAGCAGAGCATGTTAGTAGCTTAAATCCATATACAAAAAGATACAATGCCAACAATCTTAATCTCAGATATGCATCTCAACCCATTCTACCCAATATTCAAGCTTCAGACGTTCCCAGAATGTGCTATTCAATAGAAGAGGAAATGCAAAATGCATCTCCAGTTGCTGGTTTGCAGCAATATCAAATGCAAACAAATATTTGAGTACACATGACAACAAAAATAGGCATGCCTCAAACAAACTGCCTTAAGTTTCATATGCATTTCCAATACCAGAAACTACCCAGTGCACAACTTAATAATCATACCAAATACTTTTCTTTTTTAAGCTAAGTAATATTTAATTTGCAACCTCATCAGGAATAAAATAAAAGACCTACAAAATTTCTAATTGTAAAGCTTATTCACAGCTTTACATGTCAACATAGACATGATGAAGATAGCTTCACATGCCATGCCCTTTATCTACTTAATCAGAGCAACGCTGCTGGATCAAGATTTTTAAAAGACCACTTATAAGAATTTTTTCTTTTTCGTAAGATATGCAAAACTTTGATAATACTACATTCTTAGATGGTTGATAAAAAAATTGAGCATGAAAGGGCAATTACATACAAAAATACTTGAAAAGACACTGAACCCTCAACCAACCACGGCCAAACATGATATCTCAGAGAACTTGAGAAGGAAGAGATACCAATATAGAAGCATCAATGTAATACCAAGATCTGAAAATCATATACCTGAAGAACTTCTTTTTCCAACGAAGCCTTATGCAATCTGAACTGCACAGACTCTAGCTTCATCTTACATTGCAGTTGAACCTAAACAGCACAAAATTTTGTTAACCACTGAAGCACGAAAGTTCACAATATTTCATACAGGCATGCCTCATTAACTAAAAATGTCACCTTCTGAGCCTTCAATCTCTGAATCTCGAAATGAAACTGTTTTGTTGAATCGTCCCCTCGTCTTCTTTGGGTTGAGAGTTGCGATTGAGCATCTAGCTTCCTCGTCAACACTGTAACCTGCACAAATGGATTTATAGATATAGAACATGCAATGCAATACTATTATTAAACACCTTGTCACAACTTCTAACAAAAAATCGACCTGATCTTCAAGGAATGTCAACTTTTGAATGTAATCTTCTCTGAGCTTTTGAGCACTATTGTCACCAGAAGTGGATGAAACATTTGCAAGCTTGTATCTCAGCTCCTCAACCTCCTTCTGTTAATTGTCATCAGAAGAAATTTAAGAGATTTTCACAAGTAAGAAACTCAAAATTAATTTTAAAATTTTAAAATTTTAAAATTTAAGTTCACATTACTTTTAACTGACATAATCAGATTAATTCAATTGCATATCTTCTCTTTCGCAACATTTCCTAATCAACCAAACAGACTCGAGTGAACTTTCCCCAATTTCACTGTTTTACTGCATTTCTCACCAGTCAAACATACTTCAAATCAACAAAATTAACTCCAAACAAACTCACATCAATTCAATCTCATTCAAGCTGAAACCCGCGCTTCCAGTTTCTTTTATTTATTTTTTTAATTTCAAAATTTTCTCAGCATCCAAACAGGCTTCCAAACTTCAAAGAAAAATGAAATCAGAAAGAACAAAAGAGCGACCTGATAAGCTTTGTTTTCGATTTCCAGTTGGTGAATTTTCTTCTCGGAATCATCGGAGTTGGATGCATCAATGATTTGCTTCGAGTGACGGTTGCCTTTCTTCATCTTCCGGCCTTCTGCTATCGGATCAATTTGTTGGAAAATCGACGAATCTGAAACCCTAATCGGCGAGCTCGGGAGGGTATGGATCGGATCCGGAGGCTCTGTAGTGAAGACTGTGAAGTGTTGATGTGGTGAAGAAGAGGAGGAGGAGGAGGACCTCTTTCACTTTGGATTCCTTTTACGCCCGACGGCATAAACTTGTAATAAAAATAATCATAATCAAAATAAAAGGAGGGAAACTCTGGTTCAATTTTGCCACGTCAAATTAAATGAACGTTGACCAAAACCTATCATTAATTTTGCATTCTCCTTTGTTTTTTTTTCTTTTTTCAAGGCTCAAAATTTGAATTCAAAAAAGAGAAAGAAAAAAAGGGGAAATTTTTCTATTTTGATCGAGTGGTGCTATTTTCAGCCATTGATTTTTTTAAGAAAATAATTACAATTTATATTTTTTAAAAATTACTGAAAAGGACACTGTAAAAAACAAAGAAACATGATATTGTCCATGACATTTTCAAAAAATTTTTAAAGGCTTAATTGTTAAAATGGTTCATGAATTATATTCAAGTTGCATTTTTGTCAATGATCTCCAAAAATAGCTATAACTGTCTTTTAACTAGATTTAATGTTGCCCTAGTTGTCATTTCCATCAACTTTATTATCTTTTTTATTTTTAATCGCATCTCTTTGAATCTTCGAATTTCCTCTTTAAACCATGTCATAAGTCAAACTCATGATTTGTTTTTCTCTATTTTCAGGGAAAGATGGTATATGATTTCATTGCCTTCAATAAAATCTTTGCAATACAATTTTATGGAAAAACCAAGCAAGTTTAGCATCATTCATGTGGAAGATATTTCTCCGAATGGATCAGTTTGTATCTACAATGCCATTAAGAATTGTGGACAGAACATAACAGTAACAACACTCCTGAGCACCATCTAAACACAGCAGCAAAGAAAGGCCTACTCATCTACATCTTTCTTCAACAATCAAACACAAATCAAGGCTCCGGATTGATCAATCCACGTAGCCGCAGTATTTTCGCCATCAACTAGCAGCAACCTTCAACAAAATCATGCTAAGCCTACATCACTATAAATGCATACACCCCCCTAAGCTTCACACTGATGGCATAAACAATTCCAATGGGGGAGAGGCTATAAAAGTTAAAGGCCACGGTTTTCCTTCTCATCTGATGTTCTGTTCTGCCGGAGAGGGCTTCTTGGAGTAGGAATTCCACCTTCCTTATTGACCCCGGATTGATCTGGTTTATCGGCATTCCTTTCTCTAAATGGGTTGCTGCCATTTGAAGCAGCAGATCGCATGGCCCTCGGTAGCTTCATAGGGATGCTTGTCTCGTGCCCTCTGTTATCTGGCCTCTGAGGTGCTTCAGCAACTTCTGGCTGCGAGGGAGGCGGAGCATTTGTAACAAGTTGTACTGTGGATTTTCGCCACTTCTTTCTTTGGATAGGTCTTGGTGCATTGGATTTGACCTGTAGTTGATGATAGAAACCAAAGAACAACCACAAAAATGTAAGACAAAATAAGAGTGAGAGTTTCAAAATAATGAAACTCTAAAATATCAAGCAAGAACAAATTAACTGTGCAATGCAAAATGGTTAGCCACCAAGTTTTAAAGTTATAGAAATTTCTTTAAGCCATTGGATCATATGTATGAGTGAATGAAATTAGTCCAGCAGAGTTAAACGATATTTGATCCGAAAATGCATCTAATAAGTCTATCAGTAAGACTAAAGTATACCAACGTATTTCCAATCTCTGATAGAGCCCTCCTTGGTTTATCAACATCAGTTGTCTCACTAGAGTTCTCAACCAATGCATTTTGAAGTAGCCTTGCGCCATGAGTAACAAGTAGCTGATTCTTTTCTGCTTCATCAGTCCCTATATCGTTTCCAATCCCTTCAGCCGTCTCTGCTTGTGTAGACTCAAGCACTTCTTGTGAGACAGATTCTCTATTTGAACACTTTGCCTCAACACAACCACATGAAGGTCCACACGTTCCACCACTAGATCGGCATTGACATTTACTAGTTTTGCATGAGGAGATTTTGCTACAAGAGCAGCACATGCCTGATTCACTTTTCTTCACAGAAACAATCCCCTCACCTGAACCATCCAATTTGAAGCCTCCCAAATCATGACTATCTGATGAAGGAAACCCCCCACTTGAACTTCCACTTTTGGATTTTCTCTTTTTAGATCTTCGTTTCCCAGATGCTACCCACTCGTCATCCTTATCTGCATCTGATTTGTCTGAATCAGATGTATCCATATCCTCCAAGATG
This sequence comes from Prunus dulcis, assembly GCF_902201215.1. Taxonomy (NCBI): domain Eukaryota; kingdom Viridiplantae; phylum Streptophyta; class Magnoliopsida; order Rosales; family Rosaceae; genus Prunus; species Prunus dulcis. The sequence continues at coordinate 39,858,325 of NC_047650.1, read as the reverse complement.
AATGATGCCCGGTGTTCCTGGATAGAGAATAAAGAAAACAATTTTTTGTCAACTGGAATAACAAGTAAAAGAGCAAACATTGTAGTAAGCAGCAAGAAAAACTAACAAAGGGAAATGCCTCTAGAACTTACCAGCTTGCGCAAATCATACTTGTGTCCTCCATTGTTTAGGTCACCATCCCTTGAACAGCTCATGGCATATTTCTTCAAGGCTGAATTCTGTTGCAAAGTTCATACAAGATTAACCAAACAAGAATTTTCCAGATCATTAAAAAATGACAGAAAACTGAATGAGTTTTTCTAATGCTACAAAAACAAATGTGTGCACAAATTTAACAATTCACACAGAAAGGACATAATTGCACAAGGATCAATAGCAAGGAATAACTCATCCATTAGATACCATAGAAAAGTTTAATGCAGTATGCCAAATCATGAAAATAATGCAAGGACCAGGATGACCATTTCATTAAGGGGTTCTAATGGTCTTATTCACTTGTCACTTGAAACTGAAAAAGAAAATTCATAAAAAAGAATTAGCTATGTGGTCAAAGTCCAGTTCAATCACTGGACAGCTAACCCAAGTCGAATTTCCTCACACACATAAATATGCACATACATTCACATGATAAACACTAATAAAGCTAAAATATAAATCAAATTCCATTTGCTTGTTGTCCCTTCTACTCCATGTTCAATTCTATTTATTTGTACTATAAAATAATTCAATTGACTTGGAGCTTAATTACAGGAAGAAAGAGCATGGTATCACACTAAAAACCATATAAGCTAATCTGAGACTCTACCTGATGAATAAGCTCAGCCCTCTGCATCTCTGATTTTCTAAGCAAACTACTCAAGCTTACTACTTTTTCCTTCAAATCTCTTATTTCCAAATCCTTTTCTCTGTATGCCACTTCTTTATCTCGTAACGAGCACCTTGAAAAGCAGGGATAATATTGTTTTCAGTTGCATGCAAAAGTAAATACTTAAGAGAGAGAGAGAGAGAAAATCGCCGACACACACTAAAGGTTTGTTTTTAAACAAGAATTCTATTCTGGGGAAATCTTTGACCAAAATACCTGGAGGAAGAAGCTAAATAGAACAAATGATTCATCAGATTTTTGGCATCAGCAAGGGACCGAACTTGGTTCCAGCGTCCCCTCCCACTAAAACCCCGTTCACGCTCTTCTGCTTCTGACAATTGTGATGCCATAGAAACAAGGGTGCTAGATGAAGTAGCAAGCATGTTTTCAAGTGCAAAAATTCTTGAATTTCTTGCACCAGGAGACATTGCTTGGGGGCAATCACTGCAATCAACACCGTTCAATACGCATAAATGTCACAGTAGCACAAAACAATAAAGAAGACATTTTGCACACATAATATTCATCTCCAAAATTACTCACCTTAAATTACTTCGTTTTAACATTTCTGCTTCTTCTTTTAGCTTGGCAACCTCCTTGGCCATCCTAGCCCGCCTGCAATAGCAAGTGTAATTAAATTGATTCTATAGAATTGCCATGTTATAAAAATCTGTCCCACTCAAAAACTTGATTGGTAAAAACAAAAAACCATAGATAGTTTCAAATGAAAAACAAAACAGTGTATGGGTAACTGTTGCACTCTCAATCAGTTAGACAATATACAAATTGTCTGGGACTATAAACATATTCAAATTGAACCAAAAGGAATCTAGGAGACAGACTCTTTTACAGGTTGTGCATGAAAGTAAATATAGAATACGTGCACAAACCCTTTTTATTTAACTGAAGATGAGAAAGTTCATAGCCAGTTCTGTAACTTATACAATCTAACTAGCAGGATAAAAAAGACTTTTTTTTAAATAAAAAAAATTACCTGATTCAAAATGATACTTGGCACAACACAACTAAATTTAAGAGAAAATTCAACATAAAGCATAATTTAGGGTATAATCTTCAAGCTAGTCAATTCAAAAAATCTCAAGAGTCAAGACCATTTAAGTCAATTTATAAAGTAGTTTACTAGAATGGAAAGACTTACTCTTCCATTTGCCGGTCATACTCAGATCGTACTTCATGCACCCGAACTGTGACTTCAAGTTCATGTTCAATTGCCTGCATTAAAGCCTGTTTGGGGAAAAGTTCAATGTAGGATATAAACACAACCAAATATATCAAGAGGTTATTGTAACCAAAAAATTATAAATATCAAGAGGTTATAAGCAGTCAAATGGACTTAAAATCCAATTAGATCGTCATCACAAGCATTCCAATTTCCAAGTTGTAATAATAACACAGGAAACTTTAAAAAAATCAAACTAACTGATGTTAAAGTCACAATATCAAGCCACATCAAACACATGGGCCTTGTTCAATACGGCATAGACATAAATAGTATGATGTTTATAAATCCACAACATTAATCCAACTCCATATCATAAAAACAAGCAATTCCTTCTGATAAATGATTCTTTTCTTTCTTATTAGATGCATAAATAGAGTTACAACTTATAAGTACCTGAATTCCAGGACCACTGCCAATTCCAGCACCTGCATAGAACATTTAATTGTTAATACACTATAATGACATGAAAATGGAAATAAAAGAGGAATATCACATGACCAGAAGTTTCACGTGAAGAAGTCTTTCGGGATTCTAAAAGCTCTTTTAGCCTTTTTGTGGCCATAGAAGCTTCTTCTGTCTTTCGTTGCAAAACCTGACATAACGTAGAGAAAAATGAGAATATATTCCTATAAATGAAGGAAGCAAATCCTAATAAGCATTTTCTTACCATTTTTTGCCTCTGATTTAAAGCTAATAGCTTATGCATCTCATACTCATTCCTCCTCCCCTCTTTCTTGAGCTGTTAATTGACAAAAAAAGAAGGAAGATTCCTTAGCTCTCTATTTACAAAATAGTTTAGAAAAATGAAAAGACATTATAGTCAAGCTACAGTATGTACAGCATCTTAAAATTGTTACACAAAAGGAGAATTCATGTTATTCATCTAGCAAAAGTAGCTTTCTGCTAACCTAAAAGATATAAAAAAGAATTAATAACATTTCAAAAGTAAAAATGACGACTTTGGAGTGTTTTTTTTTTTTTTTTTCAAAATTCAATGAAATGTGTTTTCTAAATCATGATTGTTGTTGACCAAAAATTACGAGTAACAAAAATTGAGAAGTACCACATGATTGGTAAACAGTAGGCCACAGAGCACCATGACTATACCATATGCACATTCTTAGATCATTTACATGATAAGCATATCACAAGTATTGCAAATGATGTGGCCTAATCCATCAGAAAACCACAACTTACATATGCAAGCTACTCAACAAATCCATATACCTGAAGAACTTCTTTTTCTCGTGATGCTTTCCATAACCTAAACTGCTCAGACTCTTGTTTGATCTTGTGTTGCAGTTGAACCTAAGAAATAAGCATTGCAGTTAATAATGAGAACAAAATGTTAAAATATCAATTTGCATGAACAGGCGCATTTTTAGCAACAAACACCTTTTGAGTCTTTATTCTCTGGATCTCATCCTGAAGTCTCTTTGCAGCTTCATCACTTTTTTGTTTTTGTCTCAGAAGTTGAGCTTGAGCATCTTGCTTTTTTTTCAGCTCAGAAACCTGCAAACAAAAATTTAAGCCCAAGATATGCAATTTCCATCAAAAGACTAAGGCATTTGTAATCACCTGTCCTTCAAGGACGTTCAATTTGTGTAGATAATCTTCCTTCAGCTTTTGAGCACCATCATCAGAAGTGGATGAGATATTTGCAAGATTGTGTCTCAATGCCTCAATCTCTTTCTGCAGAATCAGAACAGGCAGATTTGTGAGCCAGACCTTTATCACGGGCACAGCATAAGTATACCAGAAAGAAACAAACCTGCAGTGATTTCTTCTCATGTTCCAACTCCTGAACTTTCTTCTCATAATGTAGTTTAAGAACCGAGGTATCAGAAGTTGCAAACCGCTTCATTTCAGCCTTTAACAAATCAAAACAAACCAAATTAAAATAAAATAAAACAAAGTGACCAGAAAGCCACAACAATTGGGAATGAACAAAGCATAACCCAGAAAAAAGTAGGGCGGAAAGAAATAGTTTAAAACTTAAACAAGTCATCTATACGGAAAAAAAAAAAATTGGCAACAATTTAGCAGGCCATTCACAATACCCTTCCAGTGAAGGGTTTCTTCAAATTTATGGGCAACCAAAATAAATCTACCACTGCAGTCAAAAATTAAGAAACCTCACCTCCTTCTGTTCAAGAGCTTTATCCAATTCCTTCAGCTCTCTATCAAATTTTTCTTGAAGTGAAGAATATTCTTGCTCCTTTTCATGATCTTCAATCTCATCTACACATAAATTAAAAGTTTTGATGGGAAACTCAAAGACGTTATTAGGACAAAAGTAATGGTACAAGCATAGTGAACAAGTTACGCACTTAAAACACATAAAGAACCTAACCTAGTAGCTGCTATAAACTTCATAAAATGTCCAAGGATAACACAAAAAGAACAACACGACACATGAAAGAGGAACAAAGGTATATCTCCAGAAAATCAAACCCTACAATGACGACCAGGAACAAATTTTATCCAACCAGTCCTTTGTTACCTACCCCGTACAATCCTCAATAAACCTCTTATTATGTTTAAAAAAAATTAAAAAATAGAAGTTAAGTCTCATATTTACATATACTACCCTTAGAATTTAAGATAAAGTCCCAATATCATCAAGAATAATTTTTTAAAAAAAGTACCAAAAGAATTGCAATTACAACAAATTGACAACAACTTTCAATTGCAGGAAATATCCCGTACTATAATTTGTCTATCCTACCCATTAGCACTCCACAGTTCTATAACACCAAAAATTATTGGCAGATAGTTGTGGCAGAAAGTAGCACTCAGGAAATCAAGCTTGGCGATAGATGAAATTATAATGTACAACCAAATCAAACAAACTAGAGAAAGCAAGAAATCAGATGAAATTCTAAGCGTTTTTCATAATACCTGGAATATCCCCAGCTTTGGTATCATAATCAGATGAATACTCATTAATAGTGGGGAATAATATATTCTTTGAGTGAAAGCCATCATCATCTGACTCAACACAGTGAAGAATTCTCTTCGGTTTTGAGTTGTTTAAGTTTTTCAAGCACAACAATTCCCCTTCTAACTCCTGGATTTTTGACAAATAACCTTTTAGCAAGTCATAGTCCTGAAAAGAGATTAAAAGCCATGTCTCAGATGAGTTTCTTGTTTATCATCAAGCAGCAGTCACACCCAAAAAAAAAACATGCTGCCAGAAAACAAATAAACACACACACAAAATAAGAGAAATCAGTGTACACCAACCTGAACTGAATTAGAGTCAATCTCATCCCAAGATTTACCACTTCGGGCGGATTCAATTTTCATGACTAGTTTATCTTTTTCAACCTGAAATATTGGATATTAGTCTCATGGCTAGATATTAATCAATGACAGAATTTTTGAACTATTTTTTTGTTATAATACCTGGGCATCAAGAGCACGTTGCTTTAGATGGTCACAAGTGACTCGGCGTTCTTGAAGCTCGTTCCGCAGCTCCATGTTGCTTGACTCGAGTAATGATACTTTGTGCTTCAGGATCTAGAAAATTTGAAATTATTGAAAAATCTAAAAGCAATAGACACATAATAAAGGTGCTAAAGAGCTTATGTTTACACAGTGGAATACCTGAAGTTCATCATATGGTGCACTGGCATCACCACGGTAAAACAGAAGCTCAGTCTGCAGCTGCTCAATCTGGCTCCTCATTGTTTGCAACTGAGTTGCCATAGGATCACGGTTGATCTAAAATTTAAAATAAAAGATAAAATCAATAAAAGAAATAAATAGATGAAACATTATCAAAAAATAATTGTGTTGCACTAAAACTTACAACTGCCTTGTTCTGAATGTTGCGCGCACGATTCGCATATTTTAGAGTATTCAACGTCTCTTCCGCATTTGTGTCCGCTGGACTAACACAAGCTAAGCAAATGAAAATAGAATAATTAGAAATGCATGTCTTGACGCCCAATGAAGCTTAGATCTAAGAAGGAAAAACAACGTACCAATCATCACAGTCTTGCTGTTTCCCCCGAGAGAATCCTAAAAGTTCAAATTGCAAAAGATTAGTCAGAAGAGTAGTAAAGCACCTTTACTTTTGTTTATTTACAGACAGTGAAGCACTTCTGCTTCGAGATATAAAATTATACTTTTATATTTTCGATAATTTCTTTTCTAATAATGTTAAAATTTCAGCATAACAAATAAAACTTCTGCACTATGTATCATTTTTCTTAAAATTTCTAAAGAATACTTATCCACAAGACCACAAGCAAATTGTAGATGCTGAAAATATGTCTGTAACTTACAAGCTCCAATAAAGTGTACAACAAGAACTAAAAGGAAATGAAATAATTTGCATGCCTGTAATAAGCGTGTTAATTTGCTATCACGATACGGAACATGACCACCTTCTTTCCGCTTCTTTTCATCTCCCAAGGCACTAATCACATTGCCCAGAGCGAGTAAGCCCTTGTTGATATGAATGCCTATTACAAGAACCATAAATTTATCTTAAAATACAAGCAGTAGGCAATTCAAACAAAACGGAAAAAGATTAAAAGGGCTAACGAAGGTAATTTATCAGATTTATTTGAGAACAAATATCCAGTAATAAAGATGATAATTTTTCTGCAGGCCCATCATAAGCCTAGTGCATAATTCCTTTATACAAGAAAGCTTCCATACAAGAAACCTCATAATTACCTTCTTTCAAGCGCATGCCATCTGCGCCTGTTCGTTTTGCCCGCTCAGAACCTGCTAGGTCCACTAGATGGAGTTTTGCGCATAAGATATCATCACCAATATCATCATGAGTTGTTCCATTCACAAAGTGAGCAGTCCTCTTTTGCTCCATAGTTATTGTGAAGATAGCATGTGAACGACTGCATTGTAAAAAGAAAAACAAAAAACAAAAGAAGCAAAAAGGATAATACATTAGTTCATCCATAATGAATCAAATCTTAAAAGCTTATTTAAAAATTGGAAAAAAAAAAAGAACTAAATCTTAGAAGTAAGAATAACTAAAAATTATGCAAACAAATGTGGAAATTATTGAGTTAATTCAACATGATAATGCTTAGAAGCAAAAACTGTCGTATTCATCTGCCACAAACACCACTTGCTGCTATTTTGATTAGATAATTAAGTCTTCCATTCCACATTAAACAGAAAAAGGAATAAGGATAAAGTGCATGCGCATAGTATGATGTACATAACAAACTTTGGCATTATGAATTAAAGCATAATGTGAACACACAGAATTCAACACGCCCTGAACAGAGAGTAAAATTATTTTAAGAAAATAAAGATATTGCTAACAATATCAATTCATGACCTACTTTTATATTACAAAACTACTTAATCCTAACTAATAGAAAAGTCAGGCATAGCACCTTGATTGACTGTTCATATTTGTGCTCCCAGTAGCACGACATAACGATCCACGGGTGAGATATGATGCCATCTCTTCTTTTGTCCTAACCTCTGCCTCAGTGACACCAGCAAGTGTTATCCCTCCATTCACTGTTTCTCTAATTTGTATGGGCACTCTTGCTGGGGCAGGCTTTGTAGGTGCTGCCCCATCGTTTTTAGAGAGTGATGATGAATTTGGGTCAAGCAAGTCAAACACTTCCTCCTTGAATATCTGCCATTATGACATACAAGATCAACACACAAACCAAATAATTTAAAGAGAATACTAATGAACTGATGGAAATCTTTGTACCTCAATAAATGATACCCTGATCAAAAACTCTGTAGTATCCTTCTTTGTCTCAACTCTTTTGAATATGCTTTCCATCACTTTGGGTATAATTCCCCCATTAGTTCCATCGCCGGTATAGTTAGTGCCCATCGTGTAAGTCTTCCCAGAACCCGTCTGCAATATTAAATGGATTGAACTTAGTTATATTAGCTAAACATAAGTTAAAACAAAACCAACAAAAAGAGATTTCATAAATATCAAACCTGTCCATATGCAAGCACAGTCGCATTGTATCCATGGAAGAGCGCGTCGACAAGTGGAGCAACACAATCATCATATACTGCATTGGAAGGAAATCCGGTGCTGCCATAAACATAATCATATGTGAATGAATGTGACCCAATTTGCACCTGCACATATATCCCATGATCACTCACTACTAGTACGTTCAATGCTCTATTTTAATTATTGAAAGAAAAAAATCAAACTTGATTGAACACACATTACAGAATTAAGAATTTTTTACTTGACATAAAGAAACTTGTAAAGCTTCGTCCCATAAACACCCCCTGACACCAACAGAAGTCCAAACAGGGGTTTTGATTAGACCATTTACTCACTTGAATCATGACTTTTCATTAAGTTCATGCCGAAAGATCATTGAAACCCTAAACACACTATGCCTGGTAAAGGAGAAAAAAGCAACCATGAAACTGGTTGGATAGGAAAGAAGTGACCTCTTTACCAAAAACAAAAGCCAAGAAAAGAGGGATAAATAATCTATGGGATCCCAAGTTCTTCTTTCCCCGATTTTGAAAGGATTGGAACTTGGAAGATAGAATATGAGAAAGTTAGAAACAGAAAGTTAGAAAAACCAACATAAAAAGTCAGGGTTTGTTAGTCATTATATGAAACTAAAAGTTATAAAAAGGTAAAATCAGATTGTAGGATTTTACTTGGAAATAAGAATGAAGAGTGACATAGTGAACACATATTTTATTCAAGTAGTAATATTTGGATGTTTTGGTAGCTTGAGTGAAAATTAAGAGAACCTTCTCATCTCATATCTCTACTATGTTCTATCCGGGCCCAAGCTTAGGGGCACCAAATAAGCCATTCATGTACAAAATTTACATGCCAAAAATTAATGTGCAACAAAATAAATAGCTCAATCAGCCACATTTGACATTCCCAAATATGAAAACCAAAACTTCACCTTAAATTTTTAAAATTTCTACCAATATGAAAAAGCTACCTGGGGTTCACCGGGAACAACAGAAATGCAATCTGTGCAGCCTATCAGAAGCTCGGAGGTAATCAATGGCCTTATGTTGACAGCCACTCGAACACATTCCGAACTATCCATCTCGACCTAAAGCAAAGCTTTATTCAAGAAATCGAAAATCCTAAATCCTCCCCCCCGCGCCTCCAGATTGAAATGAATCCCTAATCAGAATCAGAAGTAAGAACCAAATTATTCGCACAAAAATTACCAGACAAAAATAGCAAAAAAGAATTGAAAACGATTAGACAATGATAGCTGAAAAGTAGGAAGATATTAATGGATCTGAGAGAGTTGCACCTGAAGAAGGTGGACCAGAATGGGATTTGCTCTCAATTTTGGCTGTTTGGTTTGAAAGGAGAGAGAGAGAGAGAGAGAGAGAGAGAGAGAGAGAGAGAGAGAGAGAGAGAGAGAGAGAGAGAAAGAGAGAGGCAGGGAATTTGAATTGGGAGGGGGACGGGGGTCAAATTAAAGTAGATTTGAGAGATGGCGGACAAGTCCGAATTCAAAATATAGGGAGGTCACGTGACTGGCACGTGCTCCGGCGAACGGTACTTAGCGGGTTTTAATTTTGGAAATTGGTAGTGATCCCGGAACAGCCTGGCCCACTGAAATAATTTTGGAAATGTTTTTCCTAAAGAAGCGGTTTGAGTTGGGCCAAGGGGGGCTGCTTTCTGGAACAACTAGCTCTGTTTTGTGTTTTACTTCGGTGAAAATTTATCAGTTTTGAATTATAGTCATGAGTCAAAAACCATAAAAAATAGTTGTATGCATGATAATGTTATAAGTGGAAAGTTGTTAACATCCATTCTTTTTTTCTCACAAAGGAAAAAAAATTCACTATAAGAAGCTAATGTTTAAATTCAAATTCATTGACAAAAGAAATTAAGTGATAGGTCACATAACCTAATTGGCAAAGAATTTGACTACAAAGGAAAAGTTTTCGGTGTAGATTGTTCTCCGTTTGTTTGTTTGTTTTTTTGGTGTCAATTCATTCCAAATTATTAGGACGGAAAGGGAGTTGGGACACTATTGACACCCGCAGAACTACCACTAGAGCTACAGTGCAACACATCCCTTGATTGCATTTATGCAAGTACGGCAACAGTGCAAGATAGTGGGCAAAATATGGCAAGCTCACGTATTGCATGGATTGCAATTCTTGTGTAAAATATTGTCTTGTTTTCCAAGTAATCAAAGAAAATTTCTATAAAAATTATCCAATAAAATCACGGTAATATTATTATGATTTTCCTTTTATTTTTTTAAATTAATTTTGTATGCATAATAAGTAATTTCCTTAAAATCTTCTAGATCACGTATTTTGGTCAGAAATAAGCAAAAACTCAAATTCTGACACAAACACTTTCTAACCCATAAGTCTCTAGTCCACACGTTCGTCCATATGGCTATCAATGTGCACATGTGCTCATTTAGCCATTTTTCTTACATCTAATTCACTAGTTTTAGATAGCTCATAAATGGTGAGGGTCATTTCAATTTTATTTTAATAAATTAAACTTTTGACTTGTAGTGGTAAAGTTCAGTTTATTTCAAATATTAATATTTCATTTCATAGATCAATAGTTCATTTCAGAGGTCACTAAAATGAACTTTGAAATGAAATTCATTTCAATAAGTTGGCCCACATAATAACTCTATAGCCTCTCTCTTATTGACACATGGATAACATTACTTTTTAATTTTTTCATTATATTTAATTAGTGTAGACTGCCCGTTACTTTTATTTTTTCAAAGCAACTAGTCGTTTCTGATTTATTTCACTGTTAAAAAAAACATCTAATTAATATATATACTAGTCATTATTGATTTGTTTCACTTTTCATAAAAAGGATAGCTAATTATATATACTATTGCTAATTTATTTCACTTTTCAAAAATACAAATGGTTAGTTACCTTTTCAAATGGCTAGTTATTTACCTATAAATACAATGTAGAAAACAACTCTCCCACAATTTCCTACACCCAAAAAAAAAAAATGTTTATGTTGAAATTTTATTTTTCAATAAAAAATGAGCAACCAAAAAAAGGGAACTCATTATACCAGGGAGCAAGAAAAATTACTGTGCACAACCTATGTTGAAATTTTGCAAAATCCGATCGTAGGTACTTAGATGATCTTTGGGTTCATATTCACCAAAAGTATCATCGATTTTCACAAGTTTTTATTTATATGTATTTAAAATAGGTCTCTTTTTAAAGATCTCTTTGAAACAATTTTAATTATATAATTGTTATCGTAATTAACTTTATTTATTTTATTTTATTCAATTATTTTAATATATATATATATATATTTTTTTTTAAATATAATTTTTAATTTGTAAGCTATTGAAGTGCACCATTTCAAATCAAGCTGCAGTTCTGTTCAATAGCTGCAAAAAAAGGTTCAATAAATTGAACTATTAAACTGAACTGAAATAAACTATTGAGCAACCATTACGGATGCTCTTACATAGAAATTGCAATGAAACAAAGGAATGCAAAATTCATAAGGTCGAAAATTTAAATTGATTAGCCTCCGCCGCTGTGGATGGAAAACCGAAACAAAGGCAGCTTCCAATGGATTTATTGGCAGAGGTTATAGAAACAGTGAGAAAAGAGTTTAGCATTCAGACGTCAGGAAGATGGATTAAGTGGCAGAAGGGTATTATGGTAATATCAATTTCTGAAGTTGCGAAAAGGGTTATGAAATTTGGTCCCATGACCTATCCATACCCCAAAAAATATATATATATAAAAAAAATCTTATCCAAAATAATAGGCAAACAACATCAGCACACCATAAACGTGTTTGATCATCACTATTCATGGAAAAAATGATAAGCTGTGGCGTGCTCCGTTGGTGGCTTTCTATGGACCATCGTCGTCTAAACTTCTCTTTGACGCAAGTCGTTGACCAGGATTGCTCGAGTCCATTCACCGCCAAAATGTATGGTCTACGACCTCTAATCCGAATAGTAAAAGATAAATTTTTAGAATTTAGATTTTTTTGAGTAATTACAATTTTGTCCAGTGAAGTTAGGGTCGAATTTAATTTTGGTCATCACACTTTGCATCGTCAGTAATCAAGTCCAATTGGAGTATTCCGTCAATTTCAATCTTTCACCCCAACCTAGCTCTTTCTCTCCTGCTCTTTACAACTTCTCAACCCAGCAAGAAACAAAGTTTGAGATTAAAGGAGGTGAATTGGAGAAAAATACAAGTAATTTCTATTTTTGTTTGAGGTGAAAATAAATGCTTTATCTCAACTGCATGTGCATATTAAACAGACGAGCCTAGATTTCAAATTCGATTCGGTGACGAGGCCAACTTTTTCTTGTGTAATTGATTTGAGTGATTTGATTGTTTTTGTGGTCGTTTGGGTATTAGGAGGTGGTGAGGAAGGGATGCAAGGCTTTGAAGAAGTGCGATGAAATGATGAACAAGCTCGGCTTGTTCTCAAGACCAAGAAGGATATCAACACTACCAATCTCAAATATCTTCTGGGTTTCATAAGTGCCGGCCATCACAGAGAGAGAGAGAGAGAGAGAGAGAGAGAGAGAGAGAGAGAGAGAGAGAGAGCACCGCCGTAGGTTTAGGGGTGAAAGGGCAATATTGCCCATAGACACACGTATCACGTGCGTTGAAACTGATAGAATACCTCCATTAGACTTGATTTGTTGACGATGTTTATGATGATCAAAATCGGAAAATTGAAGGCTGGGTAACCAAAATTAGATTCGACTCTAACCACAGTGACCAAAATTGTAATGACTTTTTTTTAATTATCAAAGTTAAAAAAGGGAGGGGGGAAAACTCATACACACGGATACCATGGAGATTTGAACTCATGACCACTTAGGAGCACATCAAAAATCTATGCCAATCCAACTAACACACTATTAGTAATGCAAGGTATCTTTGGTCAGCTCATTTTTGTTTATTCAAATTCAATTAACATAAAAACAACAACGAAAAATAAAGCTCAAAATAAAGCTCACCAGTTCAGCTTGAACTTTTATATACTGCCCGTAAAAAATGTGCGAGTCTTGCATTTTTTTATATAAGTATTATATGACCGTTTAGGAGTGTTTATGCACGTAACACTTATGTTCATTAGTATTTTTATTGGAAGTATAATAACATCTTATTAGGAAAAAAATCACTTTTTGTTCATATGGTTTGTTAATTTTACTACTCTTGTGCCAACAGTTTCAATTTTATTTATGTAGTTTTCATATCCTAACATGTTAAATTACTTTGAATTCTGTTACGTTTTGAACACGTTCTCCTAGTGTGAGAATATTTCGGTCCACTCCTATCATTTGCCTCCTTCCATTCCACATTAACTAGGCAGATTGTAACAAGCCTCTTCAAATATGCATATTCAATTCATAATGTAACGCCATAAGTCCATAAAGCAAACACATTAATAACATATATTTAACAAAAGTATTATAAAATAAAATGAAAAAACAAAATTTCAGAATTTTGCATGATCAAATCATTATCCGTATTTTGTATGATCAAATTACAGTTTCGTTGAAAAATTATTTCAATAAGTCAAATTTGCTAACGAGGTCTGCCATATTGAAAAATAACCTTGGTTTGTAAATTAGTGATTTCAGATTCGAATGCGTGAAAAATCCCTTTTTTCTTTGCAATTTAAACCATTATCGCGTATATCAATCAAACCCGACCCAACCTGACCTGACCCAGACCTGAGAACAACCGCCCGATCACCGCATAAATATCATCGATCGAGACCAATCCATGCAATGCTGGCAAGGAGGAAACCGATGCTAAATAATTATGCACACCGCGCACCTTACCTCTATGCGCCACATAAATCCCACCGTGAAAAACCGATAGGTAATTTCGCGGGTCCACGTAGCGAAATAAAATCCAAAACGCTACACTTTGATTTGACCACGCTATCAGGCGAAGCCGTGTATAGTTTACCAACCGGCGTATCTTAGCATCCACCCAGCCATTTTGGGCTTGCCTTCCTCACAGTACCCCCACCTCTGTCTCTCTCTCTCAAACCCGGTTTCCTCTACAAGAAAGTTTCTGTGAGAGAGTTTGGGAATTTATCCTCTGCTTTGCTCCATTAGGTAACACTCAATACTTTCCTTGTTAATTTTTGGTTTTGGTTCCTTAGAAATCAGAATTTCTAGTAATTTTTAATTTTGAAATTTTTTGTTCCTCTGACCTTGTTCAACTAAAGCGTACTTATTTCTCAGTTTTTCATATTATTTTAATTTTTAAAAACTTTTTGCATATTAATTTGTTTTTTTAAATATTTTATTTTCATGATGGGTTTTCTTCTTAAAAAGCGTAAATTTTTTTAGTAAGTTATCTAAAAATCGTTCTGCTGCTTTAATTGTTAGCTATAAATCGATTTATTTATTTGTTTGTTTGTTTGTATGAAAGATTTCAATATGAACTGAGAATTTGAAGTTTTAGTGTGACAGGTGCTGTACATAATTGGTGCATATAGTCTAAGACCCATAATTTGAAGACAGTGTGTTATTAGGTTCAAAAGGGTAATCTGATTTTCAACTACATTCCCATATTGTGCACAAAGTTGCAGCTTTGCTTCAGTTTGAGTTTGAGAATCAATCAACCATGCCCCATACTGCTTCTGTGCGGTTGTTATATGAATGGAGAAGTCACAGTAATCGTCGATGCCATAATCCAGATGCTGTATGTGAGATTTCTTTGTAGTCTTTTTCATAAAATCTTCTTGCCCAAGAGTTTACTTTTTCTGGAGTACTAATTGAATTCTTTGTTTTTTTGTTTTTGGTTTTGTTTTTGAATTTCACAGTGCCTTGTAGGAAAGGGTCGAGTACATATGGTCGGAATCAATTTTCCTCCACATGTTTTGGTATGGTTTCATGGCTTCACTTTTATGTTTTATTTTATTATCATTTTTTTCAATTGCTGGTCTATGATTTGGTATGAGTTCTTATACAGAATTGTCACTGGGTTTCTGGGTTTTTGTTTTGTTAATTTTTTTTTTCCGTTTCCCTTTACGGCATTGTTGCCTGTGCTCTAGTGTTATAAAAATTTGCTCATCGTACTTCATTTCGTGTTTTTGTCAGGTTCATGGTTCTAGTGTAGCATATTACAATATGCTCTGGATGTGTGTGTGTGTGTGTAACCTGATGAGGTTGTGATTATGTAGATCTGAGCTCATGGATTTATTTATTTATTTACTTTTTAATTGTCAGCGACAGGGTGCCTGCAGTCTCAATCTTTTAAGCAGTGTTCGTGGCCCAATAGGTCCAGTATCTTCCAGATGCAATGTTTTCTTGTGCAGATCTGTTTTAGTACCAGGTGGAGGAAATGGGGTTCCCCTTCTGAAATCTGCTGCTGTAGTTTTAACAAGGTAGGTATATGCGTTCCCTTTTGAATCCCTTAGTCAGCTGCACACGCCAGCATATAAGTTGTGTTCTTTTTCTTGGGTATTCCTTTCCATTTATTGGGGGGCAATGGCTTCATCATGTTTTCTCTTTCATTATTATATAAATGTTTGGTATCTAAAGAAATTTATGTTTTTAACATATTATGCAGGTCTTATGATGCTTTACGTGGAAGCCCTGTTTTACTTAAATTGATCCCAGCAGTTGCTATCATAGCTTTTGCTGTTTGGGGTCTTGGGCCACTTTTGCGTCTCGGCAGGATTATATTTCTTCAAGTATATAATTTGTTATTCTTCTGCCACTCCTTGCCTTTAGACACGGTTTGATTATGTTATTGAGCTGATTAATTCTTCCACGTTGATTATCTGCAGCGGAACGATAGTACTTGGAATAAAAGTAGGTCGCACTATGTCATGAATTCTTACCTCCGGCCCTTGCTTCTTTGGACTGGAGCAACTCTTATGTGCAGGTTTACTTCTACATTACAAGAAGTTAGATTCAAATTACAAGTCAGGGAATGAAAATGATTTTAGAGTCACTATTTACCTATCTTAACTGGAAACTTGTTTCCAGCCATTTTATCTGCACTAACTGCTGCAAGGTTTATTTCAGAGCACTAGATCCTGTAGTCCTACCTTCAGAAGCTAGCCAGGCTGTCAAGCAACGTCTTATAAATTTTGTACAATCATTATCAACAGTGCTGGCATTTGCCTATTGTTTGTCAAGGTGAGTGTAGCTCTGGTGCTATTATGCCTTAAGATATTTATTTCATTATTCTGTTGGTCAACTAATAGATTGGTCTGTAATGTATTGAATTTTTAGATTTATTCATTTCAGAACTTGTCAAGAAACTTCTTATGTTAGTTAGAAGTAATTTGAACATTGAGAGTGCCCAAATGCCTGGTTTGAACAAGTTTATTTCTTCTGCCAGGACGTAGTTCATTTCATTTTTTCGGTATAGTTTTTCCTTTTGGTGCTATGCTCTCTATGCACATATGATTTTCTTTTTGCCCTCACGTGTCCTGTAATCACTGTTTCAATACATTTATCCTGTAGTCACTGCATTGGGGTTGAAATTTTGATTTTCTATTGTTACACTTTTTCTTTGCAGCTTGAATCAACAAGCACAAAAGTTCTTTACGGAGACAAGTGACCCAAGTGATTCGAGAAATGTATGTTTCTGTTACTAGTTCACATATTATATTTTCATTACTTTGTATGCATTCTTTTGCCTTTATACTTCTGTTATAAAATTGTCATTAGTACTCACGCAAATAATTAAAATAAAATGAACTAAATGTAACCAGTCCTGATTAATGTTTCGATGAATGGGCCTCGTCTAGTTAGCTTCTTTACTGCTTATTTTGACCTCATTGAAATAGATTGTAGCATAGTTTTCCTTTTCCTACCAAGTTTCTGTTATTGTGAGATATTATGTCATTATGCAATAATGTAGCTGTCATGAGGGCACTTGTAGCATATAAGATTATTGCATCCTTACATAATTGTCTCTTGTTGGGGCAGATGGGCTTCAATTTCGCTGGCAAGGCTGTTTATTCTGCAGTTTGGGTTGCTGCAGTATCATTGTTCATGGAGCTGCTGGGATTCTCAACCCAGAAATGGCTAACAGCTGGTGGTCTTGGCACAGTGTTGCTCACCCTTGCTGGTCGCGAGGTACAGATCTTTCTTCATGTGATATTGTAAATTGAGAAGGCTGCAGTTTATTGATCATAACAAATTCTGATTGTCCATGTGTTGTGTATACTTTCAAATTCTGTTAAGACATATAATTTCCTTTAAGGTTTTCTGACTACATGTACCTTAATATTTTCTGAACTCAGATATTCACAAACTTCCTTTCAAGTGTAATGATCCATGCCACACGACCATTTGTTGTTAATGAATGGATTCAGACTAAGATTGAAGGCTATGAAGTTTCTGGTACTGTTGAGGTTTGTATATATCTTTGCTAATACATCAAGTGCAACAGCGGTTAGAAGGAAAAAACATAATGCCTACCCATGAATACCTTTGATGGCTTCCACCTTAAACATAATAGGGCTTTAACAATTTGGTTCCTTTTGCAAAACAAATACTGGAAGTGAATTTTTTATAAGCAATATGGACATTTTTTTTTTGTTGTTGATAAATTTGTTATTGTATCAGCATGTGGGTTGGTGGTCACCAACAATTATAAGAGGCGATGATCGCGAAGCAGTTCACATTCCAAATCACAAGTTCACTGTAAACGTTGTCAGGAATCTTAGCCAGAAGACTCATTGGCGCATTAAGACCCACCTAGCCATAAGTCACTTGGATGTCATTAAAATTAACGTGAGTAGAAATTTCAGTTCACTGGCTTGCGAAACTTGTGCTCCAAGGACTTTGTGTTTTTTATATCATTTCATATGAGAACCTGGTTTATCCCTTACTATCTGCAGACTATTGTAGCTGATATGCGCAAGGTTTTGGCCAAAAATTCTCAAGTAGAGCAGCAAAGGTTGCATAGGAGAGTTTTTCTGGACAATATTAATCCAGATAATCAGGCCCTTATGGTATGGCTTTTGTGCTTTCACTTTTGAAGTTAGTATGATTACTTTTTTATAAGTAGGTTTATAATGTTTCAATAGATGTTCCATTTGGCAAACAAATTTTAAGAAAAACCTTCTTCAAGTCCCTTGTAAAAACATTCTATTACTTTAAAAGTAATAAGTTGTTTTTACTTTCGAAATATATGATGGAAACTGTTGTGTATGTTTTTATGGTCTTGCAATTCTTCACTTTCATTCACAAGGTCTTCATAGAATAAAGAAACTCATCTTTTGATTTTCCTATGGATATACAATCTCCATTTAATACGTCCCTCTTTTTTGTTTTCTTCTTCCTTTCTATTAAATTTTGTATTGAATGGTTGTTCTCATAAGCGGTCTATTTTTGTCACAGATTTTGGTATCCTGCTTTGTTAAAACATCTCATTTTGAGGAGTATCTCTGTGTTAAGGTAAGACTACATTATTAGTATAAGCTTTATGAAATCATGTAACCTGCAAGATGATATAATAGATTCTGAAAATAGTATAAAATTTTGATCATCTTTGACTTAGATGCCAATATGAGTTTTCCAGAGATGCTGCATATAATAAATGTAAAAGTCACACTCACCCTAGTTCTCTGCCATATTGATTACAGTTGCATGATTGTTGGGACTTAATGCTCAGATTTATTTTGTATAATGGTAATGCCATAACCTTGTTTGGATATTCTATTCTTCACTCTTCCTTTCCAATACATTGTTTCTTGATGAACCTTTAGTCTGGCTTATAGATTGTTCATGTTGAACAAGATAATTTTGTCTTTTCTTGGCTTTCCTTTTTCATTGGATGGAAAAGTTGAGCAATTTATAAGGACTGATTGCCATTTTAAGATTGGTTCACAAGTTACTCAAAGAATCAGTTTTACCTTTTTTATACCAGACTTTTGATGTGGACTATATAATTTGTGTTGTTTACTGTTACTAAGGTTTCCAAGTGTCTGTATGCCTGAACTTTGTAGTTGTTTATGGATATCACAATTCTGTTTACTTTTTCAATGTTAATTATAGTCTTTGAGAAACGGTTGAATATTTATCTCAGATAAACTCTATTGATGAAATAAAACAGGAGGCAATACTTTTGGATCTTCTCAGAGTTGTCAGCCATCATCGTGCCCGGCTTGCCACACCCATTCGCACAGTCCAGAAATATTACAGTGAGGCTGACTTGGAAAATGTGCCATTTGCTGACACCATTTTCACTCATTCTAGGGCATCCAATAATCGTCCATATCTACTTATTGAACCATCTTATAAAATCAGTAGTGATGACAAAAGTAAAGCTTCAAGTCGCCCAACACGTACAAATGGAGACAAACAGGCCCAGGCTGAAGCTTCCTCAACATCCGACTCCAAGGGATCAGATGCTAAATCTGGGGCAACACTAACTCATGCACAAACTGACAATAAAGTTGCGGCAACTTCAAGTTCCAACTCAAGCACAAACTCCAAGACCTCGGAAATGCCAACATCTGAACCCCAAACACGGAATTCGGCATCTGATGGTTCAGTTCGAAGCAACTCTGAAATGCTGCAGTCCAAGAATGAGAGTACAAAAAATGCAGGGAAAGAGACAACAGGAGTTGATTCCAAAGATGCGTCTCCACCAAAGATGACGTCTAAGAAGTCCCTTGTTGCTTCGCCTGAGACTGGTAGCGAAAAAGCAGATGTTCCTCTGGCACCTTTACAAGCAAAGCATGATGGTGAGAAACCTGTTTCATCACCATCCATAGCTAGGCCTCCCTTAGAAGAGAATATTATCCTTGGTGTTGCTTTGGAGGGCTCAAAGCGAACACTTCCAATTGAGGAAGAAGACATGGCTCCATCTCCTGCTGCAGAATCAAAAGAACTCACTGCCCGCCGAAATGGTGGAGGGTCTCCTCCTGTTGGCACAGATTTGAAAGATGGTTAATTGCCTGCAGTTCCTAGAGCCATGCAAACTGAATAGCAGGACCATGAAGGCTACGTCGTTAGTCGTTAAAGTGTAACACAGTTATTGATTGACGTGTGAAAATGCATGCCGCTGAGTTTTTGAAGCTGGCATTACATTGTCTTCTACGATTGCTTGATAATTTGTTGAAATGGAAATTTGTGGGTCAATCTGAAACGACCAGTTTCTCCCATCCCATCCCATCCCTGAAAGTGAAAACTGAAAAGCTCAAAAAAATAAAAGAAAAGGGAGGTGTAGAAAACGTTTTAACGCATATGTTTGATGTGTGATTGCAAATTTCGCCTCTTTACTTGATTTGGAAAGATCGTTTCATTATGGAGCAATGATTAGATGTCACATGTTAAAACGTGTAATTACTGTGGCCTATGATTAGATGTCACATGTTAAAACGTGTAATTACTGTGGCCTCATCCAAGCGGAATGGCCTTTGCTTTGGTTAGTGGGAAATGGGGGATCTCTCATGTTTAGTAAGTCCAGACATGGAAAATGGTTGTCTGGTATATGGGAAAATAAGAAAAATAGGGCGGAAAATGAAACCCTCCATCCCCTTTGAGTTTCATTTTTTCTTCCCATGGAAAACTTAGGCCAACATTAAATGTAGGGGTGGGCACAATTTCGAGTCAACCCAACTGAATCTCTTAACTCGATCATAGTGGGTTGGGTGGCTTAAAAATGAGCGAGTTTTTGGTTCAAAAATCATAAACCGCTATGTATAGGTTGAGTTATGAGTTGAAATCAAAATTTAAAAATATGCTTAATTTTGAGTTAACCTAACCGAACCGCCCAACCCGATTACAAAAAGTTTGGATTGGATTGAGTTGGTCTAATAATGAACGGGTTTTGAATTCAAGAAATCATAAACCGCCATATATCCGGTTGGGTTACGAGTTATGACTAAAATTGACCCAACCCAACCCATGCCCACCCCTAATTAAATGCACATTTTTCATGATCATTTTGTCCCCATTAACAATTTAAAATTACGATATATTATTAAATGCATTTTTTTTTAATTTTATCTAATATGGGTATAATTTAAAATTTAAACAAATTTTTTTTTTTACATTCCTAGGCAAATCAAATATGGGAAAGGAATTTTTCATTTCCTATACATTTGAAAAACGACATGAGAAATTATTTATCATCAAATCCTTTCCGTGAACCAAACGAGTCCTATGAGAGTTGGTTTGTGTCAAGCAGAGGCCTCGTAAGTATTGCATTTTTCTTTTGGTTGCTAAGGAGGTAAAAATTCTTTGAAGGGGGGAGGGAGAAGAGGAGGCATACAACAGCTTGGATTAAATGCTTGAAGCTTAAATCCACCATATTAAACTGAAATAGTCAAGCACTTGGGATTACCCCAAGCTTAAATTCATCATATTACCTTGCATTGTGACCAAAAAAGAAAAAGAGGAAAAGTGTGGGTTTGTCATTCTGTTGGTGAGAATCAATGCTTGTCCTACAGGCTGATATGCATTGAAAGCAGACTATACACTTGCGAGCTCAAATGAAGCCTATACAGCAATGAGACTGGATAACTCCAATACTCATACGTAGCTGACCTACAAAAATTACTTGCCAGTAATGACACACGTTCAAAGCAAAACCACAGCCTCCGAAATCAATTTATATTAAGCTTGACACATGCAATCAGGAGCAGGATATGTATAAATGGACTGCTTCTCCTTCCTCAACCTAATCTGCCCTTGTCTACTTTTATGCCCATCCAGAACTGCATGTTGGAACTCTGACCATTCCATGCTCTTATTCACGAAAAGCTTTCCCAACAATGACATGCTTGGTCTAATAGTCTTCAAGTTCATGTAAGCGCGATGACTGACCTGAGGATACAAATTTTAATCCTGTCCACTTAGAATTTTCACAAAATTTCAAGGAAATAATTCTTCTGCTGAAATACCTGATTTTATAATAATAGGCTATTTAGGGAATTCCTATATTCACTATATTTCACTACAACCACAGATTGGATGAAGTAGATTATCTGGTTTATTCCCCCACCATCTTAAAGAAGACACATATCTACCGAGTATTGAACTTGATACTCTTACCAGTGCATTGTGCATATTCCCGGGAGAAGCAGAGATGAAGATGTCACTTTGCATGCTCACATAATAGTCAACTGCGGCTAATAGAGAAGCCTTGCCTTCAACTTTGGCCCCTTCCTCTGCAGAGGCAAGACTCTTCTTGTCTTCCATTAGTGGAAATAATCTTCTCAAAGTTGAGATCCTTGCTTCTCCGCCATAAACCTAAACAAGGAAAATAGTGACTCGTTTATCCAATTTAAACCCATAACTGAACACACAGTATCAACATTTACTAAAAAGGAACCTAAGGAATCACATGAAACACTTGGGGCTTATTTGTCAATGTGTTTGCTTTTGTTTTAATTGAAGAGAAAGAGGGAAAGCTATGAGAGAAAGAAGAGAGGGGATGAAAATGAGAGGGAAGAAGGAGAATACCTAACTAAAGCTGTTTTAAGAAAAACAAAAAACAAAAAACAAAAAAAACAAAAAAAAAACAAACCAGCAACAAACAAGCCCCTAGCTGTTAGCTCATGACTAACAGTATACACATTCTGCTTTTAAGAAATACCTTGTGAGAAGCAAGATAGAGCCGGGTACTATTGTTGAAGCCCAAAGCTGCTAGCAGCAACCCAATCTCTTCAGGAGTCAATGGGCAACGCCCCTGATTTCTCAACTCCTCATCTGTAAACTGAGATTTTAGAACCCTACCCTGCCAAATTACTTGCCGATATTTTGCAAGGGCGAGTTTCTCAGCTTTACCACCACCAAAATCACAGGCTGAATGAGCAGCCATATCCTATGAGTATGTACAGGCAAAGAGTATTAGAAATACTAATTTTGCATATATAATTAGGGTTCGTCGGAAAAGCTTTAAGATTCTTAAAAAATTATTGCATGATCAAACATGACATGGATCTAAAGAAAATTACAAACATACTTTATCAAAGCGAAGATGCAAAACAACAAATTTCCCAGCTCCCTGTTTCTCAATTTGATTTGTTCCGTCCTGTGAGTCACTTGCTGCATCTTGGTTTCTATTAGGAGGGTAGCGGAGACGATTAACAAGGGTTTCTCCCAATTCCCTGATATGAGGAACAAAGGCTAAAGCTTTAAAGTTGACTTTACAACGGAGGCGCTGGATGTTTTTAGGCAAGTTCTCAAAAGTCAAACGATGAGAAAATGGGGAAATAGCAGCAACTCCGTATCTGCATCAGTGAAACACCTTCCAATCATAATAAGATATTAATTTCAAATTTAGTTCTAAAAAAGAAACCTATTGTCATGATTCTAGCAAGACATATATGCACATACTTAAGATTGATAACTCAAGTTGTACCCAGAGAAGATAACTGGAAATAAACCCAAAAGGATATTTTCAGTCTAAAACTAGATAACCATTAAAATCCTAAAACTAGAGATGCAATACATAATCTAACTTGAAAAGCTGGTGGCTTGACATGTAAAGACACAAATACGTCTGTGATGCACTAATTCTAAGTTCTAACTATATGCTATGCACATTAACCAAACAACTTATTTCCCAAAGCTATGTCTATAGCATCATAATATTATCATTCCTAAATATTTCTTGTTATGACAACTTATCACTGCTATTTACTGGAAAAAAAAAAGGAAAAAAAAGGGACAGATTATACAAGTTTCTAACACAAGCAATATCACAATCACAATTTTAAGAAATGAAACCTCTGCACAATCCATGCACGCAGGAGACTAAATTGAAGGACAGACAGAATATGGACATGAGTATCTGATACTAAGACAGCATAGGGACAAGAGTTTATCTTGCAGATTTCTGTTTTTGCATGTGAAGTTAGTATATGACACTAAGACAACATAGGGACAAAAGTTTACGATACCAACTTCACATACAACAGAAAACTGCAAGAACAGGCTCAAGTGATTAAAAAAAGCAAGAACTTTACGCTCAATTAAGAACGGCTCGATGCATTACTGACCTCTGCAATATGGGCAAGACATTTTCCAGATACCAATCAGAAGAAGCATGGACAGGTGCTGTTTTTATTCTAGTAATCCGAATGCCAGTAGCATAATACTCCCTAGTGCTCCAAGAAAATTCACTAGGCAGGTCTTTAACTATAGAAACTTCATCGCGTAAGACTTCAATAAAGTGATCCAAATCAAAAATTTCCTCAAAGGAACTGCAAAAGCACATGGGGTTTCAAATCAATGGCTCCTCTTTGGACAGAAATAATATATTGTAGGAAAGGTTCCAGGTTAGCATACTCACGATATACCTCGAATCTTGCCACACAGGATTAACTTCAAGGTGTGGAACAACCAATGTGGCATTCAAAATTTTGGCAACAGCAACTGCATCACAAATCTTTTTTTTTTTTTTTTTTTTTTTTGAAGAACCAAATAAAGTAAATTAGACAATCTCATTTTGGACACCCAATTGGCTATAGTATCACAACAAGTAATCAAATCAAGTAAACGGGCATTCTTGTATAACTTCATTTTCTACAAGATACATTGCTTAGAAAGAATTTCCTTATAAAATTTAAAAACCTACCCCCATTTTCTGCTGGTTCAAGCCTCCATCAAGGAACACCTGAATATACCCAGTAGATCCTTTTGGTGTCACTGCAAGAAAATGAATAAAATTTCATCAGCTAACAATCAATTCAATGTCACATAAAATGTGGCCCGATCTTTAGCACTCACATGATAGACTTTTAGGCTCTTCAAGACAATGTTTCCATCCTTGGTTGGGCAGTGGAGACCATAGCTTGCTCTGTTGCTCAACAGACTAAACAAATTCAAAAAGAATATGTTAATATATGTAAATAGATCAATTGTTTACACCAATTCTGAAAACAAATCACAAATCAGAGGAAAAGAAAAGAAGGAACTGACAGATTGGGAAAGTAAAGCTGGATTTAGAAGATGCAAATGTCTGGCCTTTGGAGCATTCCACTCCTGCAAAATACCCATTGCAGTTTCATTAAGAATTAAGCATTTCCATTAACAACAACATCAAACTGTGAGAATGGTTGTTTGGGAAGGGACTTACTGAGAAGATGGAAGGAGAGGCACGGCCTAATGGGCCGAAGAGATTTGGGAAGAAGGCCGGAAAGAGGACCACCAAAAGGCCAGCTAAAGCGGCTCTCTGAGACTGGTTGGGATAGTAGTAGCCATAGTAGTCCTTGTGAAGCTTCATGGGTTCGTTTGAGTTTTGATTGGAAAACCCTAAACCTGCATATTCATTGCGTTTTCAGTTGTGTAGGGCAGCAGAGAAGAGAAGAGAAGCTCACTGTCGTCAATGGAGGTGACAACTATGAATCGGATCTAATTTTTACGGGAAAGAGAGGACGTATGGAAGTTATAATGTGAACGTCCTCATTCGATGAAATCGCATCGAAGCCATTGTTCTCTTTTCTTTTTCCTTTTTCCTTTTACTTTTCGCTGGTAATAAGAAGTGAGTAATAAATATTTAATTTCATTTTACTACGAGATACTAGAATAAATTATAAAAGAAAAAAAAAAGTGAAATAATTTTAATGTATGTGGTTGTCCACCTTAACTGTCATATAAGATGGTATGAAAATGTAGTTTACAAATATAGTAAAAGTAGAATTATTCTTTTACTATGTTCAGGTTTACCGAGTTTCAGCCTTCGATACATTAAGTTTTTTCTCGTCTCAGTCCCATACATAATTTTTATTTTTGTATCACTTTCATACAGTAGTTAATTTGACCATAATGTTCTCCGTTACATAATGATGTGGCGTGGACTCATTCATATTTTGCCATGTGGACTAATATGTTTAATTAATTAATTAATTAATTAATTGTTCTTTGATAATGTTGTTGTTTTCGTTTATTTATTTGCTTTTATACGCAGGTAGATCGCTAGAAATTATATTTTCTCCAGATATGTTACGGATG
This sequence comes from Prunus dulcis, assembly GCF_902201215.1. Lineage (NCBI taxonomy): Eukaryota > Viridiplantae > Streptophyta > Magnoliopsida > Rosales > Rosaceae > Prunus > Prunus dulcis. Next base: position 39,832,305 of record NC_047650.1, on the reverse strand, counting down.
CAATTATGGGTGTGACTGTTACGACATTTCTTCAAGTGGTGGTACTAGTAGAGTTCATTTAGCTTCATGGGTTGCTGTAGGGTTTAGGGGGACACAACCCACATGCACAAACAATATGCATCCAAATTTATTGCAACTGAAAGTTGTAAAATCAAAGAAACCATGATGCGAAAACAATTTTCTTTGTCCGAGCAAATATAATGCTAAAATCAACTTAAGTTGTATCACCATTTTTTATTTTGGCTCAGCAGGAGCGAGAGAGAGCATACGATTGGGTGAAGATGGATGGGGAGGAAGAAAGAGATCAGCCCTTGGAAGTGTATCCCTAATTTAATTTGTTATTTTTGTTGCTGATTAGAATAGTTAAACAGGAATGTTTGAGTAGAACAAGGAGTATGAGTCAGGGTTTACACTACTAATTATATGTGCTGTTGGATTAATCTAAAGGCCTTTATTAAAGATGTTCTCACATATCTTCATTTTTAGGTCTTTAGATGAGCGTAACTCTTTGAGACTGGATTGGAACCAGTCCCGAGTCCACGACCCGTCTAACAAACACGATCTTATGCGGCTCATAGAGGATGGCGCAAAGTTCTGGTTGAAGGAGATTCTAAACTTGCGTTAATCAGAAAACTTTGGCCTCGTGGAGTATCAACCTCTTGATCAAAGATATATAGTGCTTAGTGCTTATCAGCTCCTTTTGTGATTCCTGCTCGTTCAGTCATGTTTTTCGTGAGGCTAATTTCACGAGTGATGATGTTGCTAGTTTGGGACATGGGCTAAATCCTTCCAAGCTTTGGGAGGCCTAGGTGTCCTCGTGATTTTTTGGTTGTAGTTTTCCTCTGTGTATAAAAAAAAATAAAAATAAAAAACACACGACCTTATAAGGTTGACATGTGCTGTGACATTGATAACCCAATCAACACAACATCAAGTAGTCTCCGTGCAGGCTGCATTAATAATACATACAATACAAAGTCGAAGAGCAGTATGTCAGGCTGCATGTAATACCATAGGTTTAGATACACACAAAGTTACTCTCCCTTCAATGTTATATCGAGTTAAGACACACATCACTACTGATGCATCTCACATTATCTCGATTTTGTTTATTTAGCTATAAAGTGAGTAAACTTTCCTCCTTGTCCACTTCTTAACTAGGAAACTAGGGAAGCCTGAAATTCAGAGAAAATACAAAGTAATTAGCAAATTTATTAAAAAGGCGAAGAATAAATGAAATACCATGAATGCAATTGCCCATCAACATTTGTTATATAAATATTTATAACAAAATATATATAAAAAAATGTGAGAGAGTTCGATGAAAGTCACTAACTTGTTTCAATTTAAATAAACACAGCTGAAAATGAAATAGCCCAAAGACACAAACATGAAACCTCAAAATGAACTTGCTCTACAAACTCCTAAAACATCTTCAATCTAATAATCCAAATATTTTGATTATTTTAACTTTTAATTTATTCTTTATAGTATCATCAAATAAAGCAAGCATGTCTTCTCTGATCAAACTTAAAAAAAATCATATAAATAAATAAATAAATATACGTAGCAAAGCAAAAGTAGCTCACCCCAGTTTGAGAGATAAAGTGACATCGGAGCAGTCATCTTCAAGAGAGAGACTTTGAGCACTGTTGCAGCTGGTGGAGGTGGCAATTATGGCAGATTCAGATGACATGCCGTCTTCTTCTCCTCCACCTCCAACATTAGTAATCAACGTCTCCGGCTCCACAAACGCAGGTCCAGTATTTCCTCCGGATAACATCGCCATCTGCTATGCAAAAAATACAAAATAAAAAAAGATAAAGATAAAAAGAAGAAGAAATATGTACATGATTGCGGTAGTTGCTTACCTTCTGCCTTAACTGGTTGTTGGCTTCTACCAGCTCAGCTCCCTGAAATTATAGTCGGTGTGAGTGGAAGAGAAAACCAGAGCCAAACTTGGTTATGATTATTGATGTTAAAGTCCTGATTATTGTAAATAGTTGAAATTTGTTTTCATTTACAGAGTACGTATCAATCATCTAACCTTTTTCTCCAGTGCCATAATCTCACTCATAATCAGCTCTTCCTGAAAAGGAATGGAACATTTGCATTTAGATGTTACTTTATAGTGACAACCCAGATCATATACTCTCCATGCACAAACAACTTCTTCAAACAAAGGACAATTGTGGGACCTACTTTATATTATTCGAACAGTTCATCATTTAGGTTTTCATTCAAGAATCATCCGGCAAAAAAATAGAATATTGGATACTATTTTACCATTTCATTAAATGGTAATGATTTCAGTGTTTTGTAGAGATGCTGTTGTTTACTTATTGGAACACAAATGCAATGTCTTGCACCATTTAACTAAGCTAACGGGGTCTAACCCAATGAAAAATGACTTTAATTTGCAGACCAGAGGTCTCAGGTTCGAACCCCCTTGACATCTTAGTCGTGTGAGTGTCTGTGAAAACCCCCCCTCTAATAATTTAGATTACCGCTTGTACTAACACCATTTGACTATTCTGCAACAAGGATTCCTAAATTATAATAAACGGGTTCGATCATTAAACCACAATACAGAGAGTGACGCCTTGCACCATCCTTACTAGAAAAGAAATTAGCTAGGGCAGACCTTAGTTTCTATCACACGGCCAAGGCTTGCTTCCACCAGTTGTTCTAACTTCAGCAGCTCATCCATATTCAGCCCTTGAAGATCCTCACCTTTCATCTGCCTGTTGCAAGCCAGTCCAATTCCCGCACATAATTCAAGCAATAATACCAGCTAAACAGCCACATATATCTTACAAGTTCATGATGATTTAATTAATTTGTACCTCAGCTGGCGGCTCTTCTCCTCGAGTTCCTTACTCAGTTTGATGTGGTTTTCATTCTCCAGCTAAAATGAGAAATATTGGAACCATTACATAATCTAGTCTGTTACATAAAAAGCTTATAAACGTCAGCCCCGAAAAAAAAACAAAGAAACAACATAACGAGAAGAACAAAAATGATTACAATATATTTTTGAAAATGGAATCAAATGAATTACTGGAACTTACAAGAACATGGATTTACAATTTGTCCTAGTCGTTCTGGGTATTTATTGATTTCCTAGTTTTGTCAGGATTTAGGTAGCTAACAAAATTAGGGTTATATGTGAGCCTGTGAAAGAGGTTATTTAGGGGCTAAGCCTCAATTGCAACCAAAGTGAGAGGGACACATAGAAGTCTCCAACTCAACTATCTGGAGTTCTGAAAAAATCATAAGAAATTAAATCCCCTAAAGCTTGAAAAACAATTCAATAATAGACTTTTCACAAATAGGTCCATTCTAACATGACATACTATACAAAAACGCATATAGAGGCTATTTGGAGAGAAAAACCCAAAACTAACCACTTGTCATTTTCTGATTGGTTGTTAGTGTGTTCAAATTTTCTAAGAACCAATTAGAAAATGACAAATGGCCAATTTTGAGTTTTTATCTTCAAATAGCCCCTATATAATGAACTTATTTGTAAAAACCTATAAAATAATTTACCCTCTCCTTTGAACACTTGGAAAACAACTAACAATAAAAGTAAATAATAATTGATAGTTGATGATGAATCCATGTCCCAATTTTTTCATTGGCTAATTCTTATGTAGACCAAATTAAGTCCACTAGAAATGGACTTATCAAAGCCACCTACATATATATTTAGCCCAAGATGCCGACCCTGCTGCATGCATATACATATGTCTGGCATGTAACAGGATAATGTTTTTTTTTTAATTTTATGTTCAAACAATCAGAACCGTCAGTTGCTATAGAGATACATTTTGAATCTCCAAAGTGCAGATCACAGAGTAATGTTACAATTAATTGCAGAACAATTTAAAAGGGGAAAGAGAAAAGGTCATGGAACTCATTTACTCGCAGCTCAAGAAAGAGTCTGTCTGAATTTTCGAGATCATTTGTGTGCGCTTTATACCTTTCAATAACATCCTTGGTACTTCAAAAGACAAAAGGAAAAAAAACAAACAATCAATTGGCATGTTCACTAGTAAATTATTAGACATAGAAAAATTAAAGTGTGACTAAGCATACATGAGAAACAAAAAAAAAAAAAAAGGAAAAGAATTTAACCCCCATTATTCAAACTTCTGGTTTGCAAACACAGATACACACATATATATATATATATATAATTTTATTTGATATGCATAATGAGAACGTTAAGCTATTTGCTGCTGGTTTTATTGCTTGGTTTGATTACATATGCAAATCAAAACCTCAACTCTAATTCCTTCATAGATATTTTATGGAATTATTATATATAAGACCAACCCAAGCAGCTGAGATATTTTAGAACACAAGGCAAACCGACGTGAGAAAATCAAGTCAGCTAATAAGTGGGCCTCAAAAATCTTAGTCACAGACAGTTCCTCTCACATCAACTCTGGAGCTGATTGAAATATGCTTTGAATATTGTTATCTTTGGTTGGCCTCTTTTTAGTCAGTGGGTGTTTTTGATTGGCTTCTTTTTATCCTGAATTCTTCAGCGCTAGCTACCATGCAAATACGAATCAGATCCAAGTTTTTCTTGCAGGGTAGTGATAGATCTGACAATTCACACAACTCTACGTAGGCCTATGCCAATAATACTACCGAATGACACATATTCATACACCTTCGATATCACATATAAGTGAATTGTTATTAATTTTATGATGCAAATCAAGTTCAAACTTCTACTGGCTTGCGCCAAAAATATCAGGAGTCTCTACCTAGGTGAATAAATCCATGACCATCATCCCAACGTCATCTTTCTCCTATGTCCGGACGTGATCGTCTCCATTCCTCAGTACGGCCATAGACACCGAAGAACTAAAATGTAGTTAACACACCTTAGACTATAACATTTCATTCTTAACTAATCTTGTTCTTCTCAAACACTTTAGAGCTTCAGAAGCCAGATGCACCCCAGAAAGATCATTAAACACGTCGGAAACTTCACACATCACGTGGAGGCCAATTCCCTAGAAGATATATTAATAGACTCTTTTAAACCATTGATTCTTGAAGAACAACTTTATCAAACCCTACTGCAACAACCCCAAAGCTAGGCTAACAGGACATGAAAATCGAGTAGAAAACTAGGGTACCGGTGGGCATAAACAGAGCTGATTGGGGCAAAAAAAAAACCGAGTTGACCAAAAACCAAACCAGTTTGGTTTGATTTTGATTTCGATTCTTGTAGTGAAAAAATCAGACTAAGCCAAACCGAACCGAATATTTATTTTTTAAGTTTTTAATAAAAAATTTAAGCCCAATGCAAAATTTCTAAGCACATAATTAAGCTTTCCCCAAGCCCAACTACAAATCACCTCTCTTTTCTAGGCCCAATCACCTTCCTTTGCATGAAATTGGGACATTTGTGAACTTTTGAGCCCAATTTTTCTTTTTAAAAAAAGGGATTCCGATCCAAAATTGTAACATGAACCTACTCATGGGCAAATCGTACCACACTAGACCGGAGAACTTTTTTCATCAAAACCAAACTGAACCGAACTAGATGAATCGTTCCGATTCTGATTCTAATTTGGGGTGAGAATCGGACCGTACCCACCCTTATAGAAAACTTAGAATCATGTTTTGTGTTAACATGGCCTCGCTTAACAAGCCCTATTTATAATTGGAAAATTTGGACCAATATTGCTCTAATTGGAAACTTGGAAAAGTTTGAAAAATAATGTAAAAAGTAAAATCAAAGGCTAAAGAACAACACTTTTATTCTCCTCTAGTTTTTCAATGTATATTGATTTGAGTAAAATCGTTTTATGTTTTGTTCTGGTTGCAAAAATGAAAACATGGACTGCAATATCGAGAGCTTTAATAGAAAAACTTGAAAAAAAAATACAAAATAGACAAACTAGACAATCTAGCAGCTTTGCATATAACGTGTCAAATTATGCCCGGAAACCTAGAAAAATAAATTTTACATGAAATTTTCAATGGAAATTGATAAGAAATTGCATACTGACATAAACAGTTAAAAGGTCTTTTAATTTTGTTCTGAATTTGCATTAGCATTTTCAAATTGTCTTTTAATCTGTTTCCTTCATTTGACGCATGTTATTAATAGTAAAATAGGAACATCTAGATAACGGAATTCTTTTTAACTGAAAGGAAGCATGACCTTATTTAAATTCTTATTCCATAGTTAACATTTCATTCTCACCCTCCCTCTCATGCATGCACATCTAAGTATGAAACTAGGTTTTAACAAAATCTTTCATGCATTCATGGCAAAAACATGTTATGGTCATAGCTCCACCACCCATTGCCCTACTTTGAAAGCATGCATGCATATTCCTGCTGAAAGTCTTCAGGGGCTTCATCATATCACATTATTTCTAGTAAGAAAACTACAAACATATAATTCAATGTTTGTAACTACATTAATTTACTGGCATTTTTTTAGTTTGGGAGGGGAGAATGAAAGACACCTTCCATTATCTTAAGTTTTAAGGATAAGATATATACATATAGTATAGATATATGTATATATGGTATGGGAAAGAGTAAAATACTCTCTTACTAACTAGACTATCTATCATTTTATGCGGTCAGACTACAAATCTAGATTTGATAATCTACATTCTTATTTGAGTGTATGATTTAATTGATGGTCTAACATATCGTGTTTCTCACAAGAGAACCATTAATTTTATGTCCTTGGATTGGAACAAGGATATTCTTCATTGTATAAGCCCCACCTAAGATTTTATATATATAATATCTACTACCAATATGTGATAGGTGGGAGAGGATAAGATTACAGCTTTTATATATACACTTTTGTCCAAAGAAGATATACACAGTTTTGCTTGGCAAACAAAATTGATTGCGCATGCAGTACAAGAAAAGAACATCATCATAAAATGTTTCTCAAACTGCGACACCTAGCTAGAAGTTGTCTTAATCAAAAGTATACAAGGTGGTAACCCTCGAACTAGTTGCCTTTGAAATAGAGTATAACTATCTAAAAGATTCTCTCTCTCTCTCTCTCTCTCTCTCTCTCTCTCTAGAAGCTTCTAGTTGCCTTTGACACAATAAGTAATGTCTGTTTGCAGAGTTCAAACCATGGAATTTCAGGAAGGACAGGTAATTTCCATAAAAGGCACCCTCTCCTCTAAATATATTTCTACCAAAATGACTGAATCTCAGATTTTCTCTCTCTCTCTCTCTCTCTCTCTCTCTCTCTCTCTCTCTCTCTCTCTCTCGCGCACACACACACACACACAAGTCAAGTCAAACTTCAGACATCATGATCATACATATTGGTTATCTTTTCAAGGAAGGAAAGAGTCAAAAGAATTATAAGGTATATAGTGGTGGGTGCTGGTACCTTGAGCTTGAATAATCAAAGAGCTTGTCAGTAGCAGAGAAGATGATGACAGCCACCTCAGATTCACACAGAACAGATAGCTCTGCAGCTTTCTTGAAGAGCCCTCTTCTTCTCTTTGAGAAGGTCACCTGCCTTGCTGGCAGGTAGTCAATCTTCTTGATCTTGATCTTCTCCCTCATCATTTTCACCGTTTCCCTTCAAAAAAATTCAAACCAACCACTTTTCACATATATTATTATCTTCACACACTCAAAAACTACACAATATTTTCTGGGTTCCTTCTCAAAATTTAACCTTTTAATGGTCCCCAGATCTAAATGAACAAAACCCAGAAAAACCCACCAACCAAAATAGGTCAACGTTCACAACAAAAAGAAGAAGAAGAAGAAGAAGAAGAAGAAGAAGAAGAAGAAGAAGAAGAAGCCTAATTAATTTAATTAATCTCTGGGTTTTCCTCTCTGTTTTTATTGTTTACCTTTGTCGGGGTTTCAGCCCGGTCTGAAGTTTTGGTCTGTCCAGAAAAACTAAGAGAACTAGAGAGATAAAGGGCGGCTACTGCTGGTGGCTGGTTGTTCAAGAAAGGAAATTTTCCTTTTTATGGAAAACATCTATTTCTATTATCCTCTGCTTTACTTTCGGTCTCTTCTGGGAAAACAATGTAAGAAACCTGAGCAAATCGACGGGGACAGATGCACCTTGCCGTTGATGCAAGCAATCTCCACCGTTGATCTTGTAATGCGTCAGCACAAATTGTAGCATCTTACTTTTTGTGATCGATTTTGTCCATATCTAAGTTATGTTTTTTCGTTCAGAAGTATCTTAAGTTTAGTTTGTTGTCGGTTTAATTCTTACTACGTGTAGGGTTACAAAAAAATGAATAAATTTTATTTTTATGTGGAGTCGGATGGAGACAGGTCATTCGCTGTCATGTCACTTGATTGGGCTCACCATGCGACACGTGGCTGTCTATATCTTGCTCAGGTTCCTTTGCCCCAGTTCACTTTTATCCATTTAATCCACGCAAACAGTACGTGTCTCGCCGTGACAATGATAACCCAAGCAAATTCAAAATCAACATAACTCACCATGCAAGCTGCATTAATACAGAGTTTTAAATACAATACAAAGTCAGAGCAATTTCAAGCTTGCATGTAACGCATAGGTTTAGATACAACACACAGTCACCCTCCCTTTGATAATTTTTCAAAGTTATGTCGAGTTAAGACACACAATTACTGATATCTTACAATACCTCAACTTTGTTTATTTAGTTATAAGGAGAGTAAACTTTCATCTTTCTCCACTTCTTAACGCCTGAAATTCAGAGAAAATACGTATAAAGTGATTAGTAAATTTATTTAAAATGTGAAGAATAAATGAAATACCATGAATGCAACTGTGCACCAACATTTGTTTGTGGGGATGTTTTAACTTGTATTATGCAGGTTACGATGTCATAGTGGGAGTGTGGATAAATTCTCCCCTATGTTTTCAGCCCCTTTCAGTGTTGGGATTCCTCAACTGAAGCTTTCTGTAATTTTCATAGAACAATGCGGGAAAGTTAATTATTTTTATTTTTATACAAAAAATGTTTAAATTAATTTTATTTAGATTGCCATACTATGCAATAATGATGACGTTAATTCACATAAGCCATCTATTATTTTCTATAACAAAATATAATTTAAAAAATGTGAAATTTCAGTGAAAGTCACTTTTTTCAATTTAAATAAACTCAAAAAATGAAATGGCCCAAATACATAAAAATGAAACCTCAAAAGAAACTTGATCTACAAACCCCTAAAACATCTTCAATCGAATTGGGAGGATTAGTATGTAAACGGAAAGGCTCTAATGAAGTGTTTAGAGTGAGGAGCTTATTTGAAGGGTTCAATCCCACCATCAACAAATGAGAGAAAATCAATGAACTTAAACATTTTAAATAGTTTGATAGTGAAATTAAACCCCTCAAATAAGCTCCTCACTCTAAACTCCTCATTGTAGAAGCTCCGGTGTAGTAAATAGGTGAAAACAGTTAGGCCCAAATGAGCACTTATACTGTATTACTGAAAATATTGAAGTTGCTGGGAAATAAATCATCGTGCAATTGTTTTTGTACAATTTATCTGAAATTCGTGATGACTTCTGAGAATTGTCAATACTTCTATATTAAAAAAAAAAATGTCGGCGGGATAAGCAATTCATAGTTTTTCTTTTCTAAAAATCCAAATATTTTGGTTTGGTAGAGTTAAAAAATGAAACCCAAGATAAAGTTGACAAGTACAGAAATAAATCTAAGCAAAACCCTCACAACACAAGGGAAGGGAAATATCCTCCTCCCTCTTATTGCACGACGCCCGAGTACCATCAAATAAAGCAATGATCCAGCATGTCTTCTCAGATGAAACTTTAAAGCATATAAATAGCAAATAGCAAAAGTAGCTCACCCCAGTTTGAGAGACAAAGTGACCTCATCGGAGGAGTCATCTTCAAGAGAGAGACTGACAGCACTGTTGCAGGTGGTGGAGATAGCAGATTCAGCTGACATGCCTTCTTCTTCTCCTCCACCTTCAATATTATTATTCAACCTCTCCGGATCCATAAGCGCAGGTCCAGTATTTCCTCCGGATAACATCACCATCTGCTATGCAAAAAATTACAAGAGAAAAAAAGATCAACCCATAATCTTTTATTAAGAGCACTCTTCCTCTCAAAAAACAAAAAGAGAAGAAGAAAAAGTAAGAAGAAGTATTTACATGATTGTGGTAGTTGCTTACCGTCTGCCTTAGCTGGTTGTTGGCTTCAACTAGCTCAGCTCCCTGAAATTATAGTCAGTGAATGAAAGAGAGAACCAAAGCCAAACTTGGTTATGATTATTGATGTTAATTTATATATGTTTTTAAGTCGTGATTATTTTACGTTTGTTTCCATTTACAGATCTGTACGTATCAATCATCTAACCTTTCTTTCAAGTGCCATAATCTCACTCTTAATCAGCTCTTCCTGGAAAAGAATGGAACAGTTGCATTTAGATGTTAGTTTTCAGAAAATAAGGCTTGGTGACAACTCAGAATACACCTATGCTTTTCACAAAATACAGCAATAAAAATATACCCTATTTACAGAGACGATACTTCTTCAAACAAATACCTACTTTATATTATTCGAACGGTTCATTGCTTATGTCTTCATTCAAGAATCATCCAGAAAAGAAAAAAATTAAATTATAAAAAAAAAAAAAAAAAGCTAGGGCACTGCTTACTAGAAAATAAAATAGCTAGGGCAGACCTTAGTTTCCATGACACGGCCAAGGCTTGCTTCCACCACTTGCTCCAACTTCAGCAACTCATCCAGATTCAGCCCTTCAAGATCCTCACCTTTCATCTGCCTGTTGCAAGCCAGTCCAATTTCAGCAGATACATCAAACAACAATACCAGCTAAACAGCCACATATATCTTACAAGATCATGAATTTTGTACCTCAGCTGGCGGCTCTTCTCCTCGAGTTCCTTACTCAGTTTGATGTGGTTTTCATTCTCCAGCTAAAATGATAAATATTGGAACCATTACATAATTTAATCTGTCTCTGTCAAATGAAAAGCTTATAAACGTCAGCATCGAAAAATATAAGGAAAAAAAAAAACAAAAAGGATTACAATATATTTTTGAAAATGGAATTAAATGAATTACTTGAACATACAAGAACATGGATTTACAATTTGTCCTAGTCATTAATACCTTAGAAAAACTTAGGGATTTCATTAATAGCAACAAACCCAACTTAGATCAAGGCAAATGGAAAAAGAACATATGACAGATTAAATTGAGATAACAGATTAAATCTAAAGCACAATATTAACACGTAGGGGAATCTTACTTTATTGGAAGATGGCAGGATACCACTCATCCATATTGTTAGGGCAAAAACTTCAACATTTTTACTCCCCAACCAACCACTACTCTAGCATCAAAACAGAGTTTCTTTCCTGATTACTCAAATTCTATAGAGATAAGGAGTTTAATGAAATTTTGACCCAAGTATTCATGTTATTCTTGTGCTAAGCTGCTCCAAATTTTTGTGTTTAGAGTTTTCTGGTGCTGGGGCAACAAGGGAAATTTTATTTATTTATTATTATTATTTTTTTTTTGGTGGGTTTTGCGATCGTTCTGGGTATTTTTTGCTGAAAAAAAAAAATGATTGATTGATAGTTGCTGATGAATCTATATTGCAATTTTTTCATTGGGTAATTGTCAAACAACACCAGGACTTGGCCCAAGACTACTATTTCCTTCCATCTGTAGACCAAATTCATAAGTCCCACTAGAAATGGACTTATCAAAGCCACCTAGCCACACATATTTAGCCCAAGAGGCCGACCCTGCTGCATGCATATGTACATAAGTCTGGCATGTAACAGGAAATAATGCTTTTTATTTATGTTCAAACAATCAGAACCTTCAGATGCTATATAGAGAGATATTTTGAAGCTCCAAAGTGCAGATCACATAGTATGTTACCATTAATTGCAGAACAATTTAAAAGGGGGAAACGGAAAAGGTAAACCATTGAACTCATTTACCTGCAGCTCAATCTCTTGATTGTTCGATTTTTCGACACCATTTATGTCTGCGTTGTACCTTTCAATAACATCCTTGGTACTTCATAACAAAAAAAGAAAAAATATAAAAATCAATCGGCATGTTCACTAGTAAATTGTTAGACATTGAAGAACTAACATGTGACTAAACATAAATGAGAAACAAAAAAATGGAAAAGAATTTAACCCCATTATTCAAACTTCTGGTTTGCAAACACCAAGACACACACTAATGTCTAATTCAGGGTTTTGATAATCTGCAATTTATCACTGGCATAACTTCAACGCTAAGCCATAAAGCATGATGGCATCTTGCCAAAAAATTGAATTATTTTCATACTTAAGTGTCTGTAACTAACATAACCAGCAATCAGAGTGATCTACAACTTACCCCCAACTTCAAAAAATTCAGAACTTTTTGTGTTGGAATTTGGTTTCCAATTATAATGACTGCATTTTCAATTATAATGCAAAATACAAGCAAACCCAGGATTGGATTTCCAATTTTCTGCAGACCCAGAATTTTTCCAGTTATATATTGGAGATCCAAAAAAGGGCTACACCATAGAATAACCCAATCATCTCAAGAGAGAACAAGTACAAAGAATAATTTCATTAGATTTTTTTACAAAAAATAGCATCAACAGTAACCAACCACTTTGGACATGCATGCAATAATCTAATTATGATTTATTAAAAAAGTAAATTCAAAAGTGAAAAGCGAATTAACTAATTTACCCCTCCCTCCCCCCACAAATTAAAAAAAAAATATATATATATATATATATGTTACAGATTTGGATATTTTTGTACCATTAGTACTGTTCCTTGCTAGCATCAGAAAAGGGTTTCATTCAAGACCATCATCACAACTATGATTTTGGAGATTTTGAAATGAAATAAATACTTGTTTTATATGCATAATGAGAACGTTAAGCTATTTGCTGCTGGCTTTATCGCATGGTTTGGTTATGCACATCAAAACGTCAAATCAAATTCCTTCATAGCTATTTTATAGAAAATCTATATATATACGGCCCCTAAGAGACTACCAACATATTTAATGAATACTTATTAAAGAATGTCCCTATATATATATATATAAAAGACCAACCCAACAAGCAACTGAGATAGTTTACAACACAAGGCATTTATATATGGAAAATGCTAGGGAGACCATCTTTAGAGACCAACTTATATATCATATCTCTAATAGAGATGAGACCCATTGTATTAGTGAGCTTCCTTTCTGGGTTGCTTTGTTTTGTAGTTTTTGTGCCCTCCCCATTTTTGACGAGGTTTCGGAATGAAATATCACTATTTGACAAAAAAATAATAGATTTACTTGAATTCGAATTCATTTTTCCTTGTATGGGGTCATTCGATGCTGGTGGAAAAGATTGATAAACAATACATTGGAAAAATCTTTCGTGCCTATGAATATTAATAGATTGATTGTTACACTTATGTATCTTCTAATAGATTGATTGTTAAATCTTAAACCAAAACTCAAGCTCCCCAGAGTGACCTCATACCAAGCTAGAAAGAACCATTAAACAAACCAACTTGTCGTGGTTTGGCAATCATCCGAAAACCAAAACTCGCCAATCTTAGGCAACTTCTACTGCCTAAGATCTTGCTTGCTTGATTACTAAACCACATACTAGTTAAGTTAGTGTTTGTACCAAAATTTTCACAAGTCATCAGGCAGAATAGAAAACGGGTAAACAAAGCCACTCATTTTGCGCAAAAAATTTCAAAAGTCCCTACTAGGTGAATAAATCCACAACCATCATCCCGACGCCAGCTTTCTACAATGTCCTGACATCATCATCTCCATTCCTCAATACGCCCTTAGAGATCGAAATACTAAATCGTGGTTAAGACATCTTAGACAAGAACTCTCTTCTTTAAACATACTTAATTCATGTAGAACAGATGTTGAAGGCAATTGAAGAAGAGTTGAAGAGACGCGCGCAAGGGCAAACCTAGAAAGCTGCAAGTTTGGGCCCATGACCCCATCGATTCGAAGAGAACAGCTTTTTCAGGCATCCGAGACCGTTAACAACCCAAAATCCAGTTTTTATGTTTTATAAGTTTTTGAAAAACTTTGTAATTTTTCATATTTTAATTCCTTGTTTATTCCTAGGGTTTCTAGAGTATTTAAAGAATTTTTAACTTGTGGCTAGGGTTAGGTTATGTTATTCTAGATTATCAATAAACTTGAGGTTCCCTCATTTCTTCATGGTTGATTCCAAAGTTGTGTGTTTTAGTCTAAATCTTTAGCCATCCGATTGTCACGATGTGTCATTAATGCAAGTAGACGCCCACAATGTAAGTTTTTTCAACCAAATTACAGAATTGAAGAAAACCTTAAAGGTTAAAGTAGTGTATCGAACAAGTGTTTTAGCCATCTTCATCTAGCTTTTTACAGGACGCACTGCTCTTGAATTTTGTTCGCATCATCTAGAAAGACTAAAATCATCATACGACTTCTACCTCCTCCTTAATTGACCCATTTTTGGTACTTGCAGAGACAGTCATAGCACCAACATTGTGAGCTTGATTTATCATCCTTAACGGTCTAAAGGATTGTTACTTTCTTAAAAAGTCAACCTTGTAGTGAATACTATTATCCCACTGGAACAAGGGGATCTAGACTCCCCAAAGCTAGGCTAATAGGACATGAAAATCTAGTAGAAAACTTGGAATCATGTAAAACATTAAACAACCAAGTGACAACGTAGGGAGTGGTGAACCTAAGACACGGTAAGAAGATGTACTATGAAGTGGTGAACCGACTAAAATGGGAAGAAAACTTGGTGTAAGTGGCTAAGGACTCCAACATGTTATAACATGGTCTCGCTAAACAAGCCCTTAAGAGTTTCAAAATACAAATATGAATGAAACATCTCAAAACTTAACAATAATATTGGGCGAGTCTCATGAACACACATGACGTTGGAGTTCCTATATAAATCTTTCGACACATTACTAAATAAATCTTTCGAAAATATAGTATAATATCCAAGAGCAATACTTTTTGGAGAATTCGGACCAATATAATATTGCTCTACTAGGAAACTTGGAGAAGTTTGAAAAATAATGTAATAGTAAAATATTCATTTCATGGTTTTTGTTTTGGTTGCAAGTACTCTGGTGCTTGAATATAAATACAATTAGAAAACCTTTAAAAAATATATTTAAAAACTTTGCATATAACATGTCAATTAGGAAACCTAGAAAAAAAACTTTTAAAGAAAACTGATAAGAAATTGCATACTGACATAAACAATTAAAGGTCGTCTCTATTTTGTTATTTTTAACCGAGACCTCCATTTGTATCAAAGCTTTTTTATATTTATGTTTTAACGGCATTCACCCTCTTGCAAATAGCATCGCCATATAAGACCACCTTAGAGTTTATTTTTCGGTTAAAGAAGACCACTTTGGAGGTGGTATTTCTAGTTTGTGTTTTTTTATTTTTTTATTTTATAAAAATATATATATATATATATATATAAATGATCAGCGCAATTATTTTTGTTAACTGAAAGGATGCGTGACCTTATTTAAATTCTTATTCCATAGTTAACATTTCATTCTCACCCTCCCTCTTTTTCCTTCCTCTCATGCATGCACATCTAATTCTTATTCCATGGCAAAAACATGTTATGGTCATAGCTCCACCACCCATTGCCCTAGTTGAAAGCATGCATGCATATTCCTGCTGAAAGTCTTCAAGGCTTCTATGATGAATTCTCAAGTTATCATCATACCACTTTATTCCTAGTAAGAAAATTACAAACATATAATTCAATGTTTGCAACCACATTAATGTACGGGCATTTTGTCGTTTAGGTCCTTTTCAAACACAACCCACCAATATCTTAACTTTGATGGATAAGATACATATAGATATGTATATATATGGTAAAGAGTTAAATACTCTCTTACTAGCTTAGACTATCTAACATTTTATGTGGTCAAACTACGAATCTAGAATTGGTAATCTGCTTTCTTGTTTGAGTGTATGATTCGATTGATGGTCTAATATATCGTGTCTCTTACAAGAGAACATTAATTTAAGTGGGAAGAATGTTCGAAGGATAACATATATACATATAGATGTATATACATATTGTAAAGGGTCGAATACTCACTCACTAGCTATAGTAACTATCATTTTATGCGGTTAAATTATGAATTTAAAAAAGGTGATCTGCTTTATTATTTGAGTGTATGATTCGATTGATGGTCTAATATATCGTGTCTCTCACAAGAGAACATTAATTTTACCTTGGACTTGGACAATGATATTCTTCATTGTATAGGCCCCACCTAAGATATTATATAATATCTATTACCAACATGTGATAGGTGGGAAAGGATGAGATTGAAGCAGCGAGATATACTAGGTCATAAGATTACAGAATTTGCTAAACAAGATATATACGTACACAGTTTTACATATGCATGCATGTAGTACAAGAAAAGAACATCACCATCATACACACCACATCTTTCCAGAAGTTGTCTTAGTCAAAAGTAGACTTTATTTTCCTTAAGTGGATAGACATACAAGGTAGTAACCCTCGAACTAGGTTTTTTTGAAACAGAGTATGACTATCTAAAAGTATATTTCGACAACAACAAAAACACCTATCTAAAAGTATCATCTACAAGATTCTCTCTCTCTCTCTGGAAGCTTCTGGATTCTCCATTTTTTTCTGTTGGAAGCTTAGATACAATAAATAATGTCTGTGTGCACAGTTCAAACCATGGAATTTCTGGAAGGACAGGAAATTTCCATAAAGGCACTCTCCCTCTCCTCTAAATATATTTCTACCCAAATGACTGCATCTCAGAATCTCCCTCTCTCTCTCTTTCTCACCCACACAGAGAGAAGTGAAGTTATCAGACTTCAGAGACATCATGATCATACATATTCTTATTTTTTCAAGGAAGGAAAAGTCAAAAGAATTATAAGGTATGTTGCTGGTACCTTGAGCTTGAATAATGAAAAAGCTTGCCAGTAGCAGAAAAGATGACAACTGCCACCTCAGATTCACACAGAACAGATAGCTCTGCAGCTTTCTTGAAGAGCCCTCTTCTCCTTTTTGAGAAGGTCACCTGCCTTGCAGGCAAGTAGTCAATCTTCTTGATCTTGATCTTATTCCTCATCATCTTCAAAAAAAGTCAAACCAACCACTTTTCACATACACTCAAAAACTATACAATATTTTCTGGGTTTCTTCTCAATTTTAAACTTTTAATGGTTCCCAGATCTAAATGAACAAAACCCAGAAAAACCCACCACCCAAAACACAAAGAAGAAGAAGAGGAGGAGAAGAACCCTAATGAATTAAATTCTGGGTTGTCCTCTTTGTTTAATGTTTACCTTCGTTGGTGGGTTTCGGGGTCTGCGTTCGAAATGAGAGAGAGAAATGGCTGCTGCTGCTGCTGTCTGGTTGTTGTTCAAGAAAGGAAATGAAATGATTTATGAATTTTCCTTTATATGGAAATATATATTCTTCTATTATCTTCTGGGGAAACAAGGTTAAGAAACCTGAGCAAATCGACGGGGACAGATGCTGTTGACGTTGATGAATGCAATCTCCACCGTTGATATGTGACTTGAGAAAATGTGGCATCTGACTTTTTGTGACTGAGTTTGTCAGAAATATCTAAGTTTTTGTTTTTTCTGTCGGTAAAATTCTTATTACGTGTCGGGCTACAAAAGAAAGAAGAATTTTTTTTTTTTATAGGTGTGGAGGATGGCACTTTGACACAGGTCATGCGCTGTCATGCCACTTGATTGAGCCCACCATGACACGTGGCTTTGTCTTTATCTTGCTCAGGTTACTTTCCCCAGGCCACTTGTATTGATTTAATCCACGCAGACAATACGAGTCTGGCTATATGAGTTTCTTCTTAAACATTCTGGTTCCGACAGTTAAAATTTGTTTCACTTGTTTTTGTCTGGTTTAAGTTTTGGTGTACATGAGTTGTAATAGTATAAATAAAACAATTTTACCTATAATGTCATTCGTGGGACTAAACTTCACGATATCTTGAAATGAGCTTTGTAACTTGAAAACAATGAAGAAAGACATCTAAGTCTTTAAGCACATCGGTCTACGACCCGCGCGTACCGTTTGCCTGTGTGACATTGATAACCCAAACAATACAAAATTAACAAGTCTCTCCATGCAGGCTGCATTGATACAGAGTTCTAAATACAATACAAAGTCAAAGAGCAATATGTCAAAGGTTGCATGTTTTGATACAACACAAAGTTACTCTCCCTTCAATATTTTTCAATCTGGTATTAAGTTAAAACACACAATCACCAATATCTCACAATACCACAACTTTCTTTATTTAGCTATAAGGAGAGTAAACTTTCATCTTTCTCCACTTCTTAACCAAGGAAATTAGGGACGCCTGAAATTCATAGTAAAGTGAAAAGAAAATTTATTAAAAATGGTGAAGAGTAAATAAAATACCATGAATAATTAAAGGGTAATGCTAGACTTGCCACATTTTTGTACCACGTTGTGTACCACCTCTCTAATAGAAGTGGAGCCCACCAATACAACGGGGCCCACCTCTATTAGAGAGGTGGTACACAATATAATATGAAAAATATGGTAAGTCTAGCATTTTCCATAATTAAAATGCTTGGGAGGGTAAAGTGGTAAAGAGGTGAAAACACTTTGGTTAGGCCCAAATGATATATATCTTTTTTCCAAAAACATATTACTGTAAATATCTGAAACACATGATGACTTTCAAGTAACATTTCTATAATAAAAAATATTGTCAAGTACAGAAAACATCCAATATTTTTGGTTTGGTAAAGTTAAAATTGAAACCCAGAATCAAGTTGACAAGTACAGAAAATATCCTAGTTGTTCTGTATTGCACGACAACCGAGTATTAAAAATTCTAAAACTTCTATTCTCTGATCTCATCAAACTTAAAAAGCAAAGATATATATATACACAAATAGCAAAGCAAAAGAAAGCTAGCTCACCCCAGTTTGAGAGATAAAATGACGTCGTCGGAACAGTCATCTTCAAGAGAGAGACTGAGAACACTGTTGCAGCTGGTGGAGGTAGCAGATTCAGATGGCTCCATAAGCGCAGGTCCAGTATTTCCTTTGGATAACATCACCATCTGCTATGCAAAAAATACAAAATATTTATTTAAAAAAGAGAAAAAAGGATCAACCCATCTTTTATTAAGAACAATATATATGTTGCTTACCCTCTCCCTTAACATCACCATCTGATTGTTGGCTTCTACCAGCTCAGTTCCCTGAAATTATAGTTGGTGCATGCAAGAGAAAACCAGAGCCAAACTTTGTTATGATTATTTATGTTGAAATTTGTTTTCATTTACAGAGTACGTATCAATCATCTAACCTTTTTCTCAAGTGCCACAATATCACTCATAATCAGTTCTTCCTGAAATTTGCATTTAGATGTTAGTTTATTTGCTTTTCACAACACAGAGCAATTAAAATATACTCTGCATACACAAGGGGCAGACCTTAGTTTCCATCACACGGACAAGGGTTGCTTCCACCAGTTGTTCCAACTTCAGCAACTCATCCAGATCCAGCTCTTCAAGATCCTCACCTTTCATCTGCCTGTTGCAAGCCAGTCCAATTCCAGCAGAAACATCAAACAACAATACCAGCTAAACAGCCACATATATCTTACAAGTTCATGATGATTTAATAAATTTGTACCTCAGCTGGCGGTTCTTCTCCTCAAGTTCCGTACTGAGTTTGGTGTGGTTTTCATTATCCAGCTAAAATGAGAAATATTGGAACCATCATTTAGAGAATTTAATCTGTCTCTGTTACATGAAAAGCTTATAAACGTCAGCCCCGTAAAGAAACAAAGAAACAGCATAATGGGGGAAAAAAAAAAGGATTACAATATTTTTTTTGAAATGGAATTACTTGAACATACAAGAACATGGATTTACAATTTGTCCTAGTCATTAATACCTTTGAAAAACTTAGGGATTTAATTAATAGCAACAAACCCAACTCGCAGAAATTCGAATTTTCGATTGAGGCAAATAGAAAAAGAACTTGTATTGATTAAATTGAGATAACAGATTAAATCTAAAGCACAATATTAACACGTAGGGTATCCAAACTCTTACTTTATTGGAAGATGGCACGTTAAAATCGCATAATCAAAGTCCTCGATAGGCCATGATATTGCTAGGTCAAATATTAGAGCTTAAGATACTTATTTTTTTTTATCCTTGGTGGACTTTATGGCAATGCCTCTCAACTTCTATAGGGATAAAGAATTTAATGAAATTTTGACCTGAGTATTCATGTTAGTCTTGTGCAGCGGCTCTAAATTTGGAGTTCTTCAACCTGTGTTTACAGTTTTTGGGTGCTGAGGCAAGAAGGGATTTTTATTTTTTATATATTTTATTTTAGTGGGAATATTGTATACATTCAGGCAAGGTGATTTTTATGGGGACTGTACTGTGCTGCTTGTTTTCTGTTCTCTTCATGGGGTTTTGAGGTGGTTCTGGGTATTTTTGATTTCCTAGTTTCTTCAGGATTTAGGTAGCTAACAAAATTAGGGTTCTCTGTGAGCCTACTAAAAAAAGGCTATGTAGGGGCTAAGCCTCAAATGAAATCAAAGTGAGAGTTTGTCACCGTCTACAGGTTTGGGGTTCCTAGAGAGATTAGACAACTTTCAAGGTTTGGATCTCTGCAAGTATGTAAGCGTTGATAGAGACGCACAATATGTGATGTAGGACACGATTGGGATGAATTCAAGAGGGAAAAATTATGGGGCAGTCCACATGCTCTACTTTTTCAATTGTAGTCCAACCACCATGTATGTCCACAATTTTTAATGAATTTACAGTGTATGCCATTTCCAGAAATGGAAGTCTATGAAAGCACCTCCCTAAAATTTAGGCATCTCCTACAATCATGTCAGTTTGAAACAAATATGGCAATTTTACCCTTGATAAATTCAGCATTTTTTCTTAGGTTTTTCAAAGAATTTGTTAATGGAGTTTCATCTCAATATACTTTGGTGTGAGTATATATGTTGTGGAGGTTTCATTTTTACCTAGACTAGAGGTAACTTATGGATTTCATTATCTGGACTAGAGGTGGTTTATGGGTTTAATTACCTGGACTAGAGGTATGAAGTTTCTAGGAACCTCGATTACAAGTTTTGAGGTGGCTATACCTAGAATAGAGGCATATTTACGGTTTTGGGTGTAGTTTAGTGTGATTTGTAGGTGGAGACGTGATTTGTGGAATGTGTTGATGTTCTAAATATTTATGGTTTACAGTTTTGGAACAAAAGCATGTTCTAAATATCATAATTATTATGACAGAAATTAATGTCATAATTCTTGGACCCCTGTAGTCTAAGAGATCAGGACTGTATGTTCTAAATATCATAACTACAATGACATAAAGCCCAATACAATGTCAAAAAGAGAAAAACAAGTGCTCAACCAAAAAAAGAAAATAGAAGCCCAATTCTAGGCCCAAAACAGAAAAATAGAATCGACGCCGCCGCGACATAGGGGCTTAAATAGAGGAGATGAGAGACATAGGGGCTTAAATAGAGGAGGGGGGTGCGGCGGCAAAGATTAGCCGTCTGTTAGGACTCAAGAAAGAGCATATCCTATAGAATGGTTTAAGAGCTCAAGGGCATCCTTCCCTCACAAGCCGGTTTTTAAGGGCAAATTCTGCCCATGAGTTCTTAACATTTGGTATCAGAGCCTGATTTCACCACGCAACTGGGCCCAATTCCACATAAGGGGTGACCTAAACACTAGATTAAGATGATCGGTGTTATGTATGGGCATGATATTGATCACTGAATACTAATAGTTGAGTGAAGCCGCCTCAAAGAAAGTAAAGGGCTACCACCGGGTCAGTGTAGATAGAGTGGGCCAACGAGGACATTAGAAGAGGGGTGGGGCTCCTCCCTTTAATGTGATTGCGGTGTGAGAGCCTAGATGCGAGTGCGGTTGGTCTCTGTTTTCAGCTGCGTGAGAGCTACGGTTATTGGTTACCTTTAACTGATGTACTTAAGCCTATGGCCTCCCACCCCTAATCAATACTATCAAACGTAATAGTAAAATCGTACTACATTTTGGACAGAAAATCACTCATTTCAAAACAAAAAAGTAAAATCGTTCCTTTTCTTTTTTCCAAACCAATAAGTTTTTAAAATTAGGGAGAAAAAACTGATACTCTAGGAGGCTGTAATATCAATTCAATGGAAGTCTCCAACTCAACTATCATAAGAAATTAAATCGGCTGCATGCCCCTAAAACTAAAGTTTGGAAAACAATGAATTTGTAACTCAAATGTTTAAAAGAATTTACACTCTACCTCGAGCATAATTAAAAATGAAAAAAAAGGAACGCTTGGAAAACAACCAACCGTAAAAGTAAATAATAATTGATATTTGATGATGATTCTATGTTCCAATTTTTCATTGGCTAATTCTTTATGTACACCAAATGAAGTCCCACTAGAGTTGGACTTATCAAAGCCACCTACATATATTTAGCCCAAGAGGCCGACCCTGCTGCATGCATATACACGAGTCTGACAATGCTTTTTTTATCTATGTTCAAACAATCAGAACCGTCGGATGCTATAGGGATACATTTTGAAGCTCCAAAGTGCAGATCACAGAGTATGTTACAATTAATTGCAGAAAAATTAAAAGGGGGAAAGGGAAAACCATTGAACTCATTTACCTGCAGCTCAAGAGACTGTTCATCCGATTTTTCGACACCATTTGTGCGCGCTTCGTACCTTTCAATAACATCCTTGATACTTCACAACACAAAAGGATTAAAAAAACCAATCAATTGGCATGTTCACTAGTAAATTATTAGACACAGAAAAATTAACATGTGACTAAGCATACATGAGAAACAAAAACATGGAAAAGAATTTAACCCCCATTATTCAAACTTCTGGTTTGCAAACAACACAGAGATACACTCATGTTTATTTATTTATTTATTTTGTATAAGACTAATAAATGATATCATTGTATGATATGTGTGCATGGCTTCCTTTTAATAATCTGCAATTTATCATACTAAAATATTCTCTACCATAACTTCAAAGCTTGATGCCATGGCATCTTGCTTTTGATTGAATTATTTTCTGACTTTGGTTTCTATAACTAACATAACCAGATATCAGAGAGATTTCAGTTTCAATTATAATGCAAACTTTGATTTCCAATTTTCTGCAGACCCAAAATTTGATTTCCTCCAATTATATATTGCAGACCCAAGAAAGGGACTAATCATCTCAAGAGCAAGCAAGTACTATGAATATATTGCCTATTTCATTGGAATTTATTACAAAAAGTAATATCAACAGTAACCAAACTACACATGCATGCAATAAGTTAAAGAACACCCCATCAGCTTGGCTTTCTAACGCACAAATATCACATACATAATGAGAACGCAAAGTTATTTGCATGGTTTGGTTACGCAAATGAAAACGTCAAGTCAAATTCCTTCAATAGCAGCTGAGATATTTTCGAACAGAAAGCAAAGCAAACCCACGTATCAAGTCAACTGATAAGAAGTGGGCCTCAAAAATCTTCGTCACAGTTCCTCTGACGTCAACTCTGAGACCATCAAGTCGGCTAATATGCTTTGAATATATTGTTATGTTTGGTAGGCTACCATGCAAAGATGAATCATTACTAAACCCTAAAAAAACCTTAAGAAAAGCTATCCGCTTCGGGCTAGGTCATGTATAGGTTTTAGACTTCAACCTCAGCCCCGTGCATTAAGAATAGATGAGTCTCATGAACACATATATGACTTTGGAGTTTCGAGAATACCTATATGAACCTTTACTAGTACCGAATCATTTGTTTTCGACACATTACTAAATAAATCAACACTTGTCCAAACTTGGAAATTTTTGACACATTGCTCTACTTGGAAACTTGGAAAGGTTGGAAAAATAATGCAAAGCAAAATCTAAGGCTAAAGAACAACACTTTTATTCTTCTTTAGTTTCAGTGCAAGATCGTTTTATGGTTTATGTATTGGTTGCAAGTACATATGCACAAATGGAAACATGGAATGCAATATCGAGAGCTTTAATAGAGATACAATTAGAAAAACTTCAAAAAATAGAAAAAATAAAAAGTAGACAAATTAGGCCCGGAAACCCAGAAAATTAACATTTAAATTAAATTTACAACGGAAATTGATTAGAAATTGCACACTGACATAAAAGAATTAAAGACCTCCATTAGTACGTGTTTGTTACTTATAGTTTTGCTTTTCCTGTCTTTTAATTTTGTTCGATAACAACCAACGCAAATAGATGTAGCTTTTAGATAATAACTTTTTTTAAATTAAAAAAAAAAATCTTTAATTCGTGCACACAATACATAATTTTTTTAAATAAAAAAAACATCGCCATATAAAAGAGTATTCTTTTTATATATGGAGTGTATTTTGGGTTAAAGAAGACCACCTTAGAGGTAGTATTTCTAGGTGTTTTTTAATTAAATATAAATGACCAGCGCTTACTATGTGCAATTATTTTTGTTAACTGAAAGGAAGCACGACCTTATTTAAATTCTTATTCCATAGTTAACATTTCATTCTCACCCTCCCTCTCATGCACGCACATCTAAGTATGAAACTAGGTTTTAACAAAATCTTTCATGCATTCATGGCAAAAACATGTTATGGTCATGGCTCCACCACCCATTGCCCTATTTGAAAGCATGCATGCATATTCCTGCTGAAAGTCTTCAAGGCTTCTATGATGAATTCCCAAGTTATCATCATATCACTTTATTCCTAGTAAGAAAACTACAAATCACATAATTCAATGTAACTGTGAGAATGTGAAGAAATGTCCCACATTGGAAAGTTAGAGAAACTTAGGAAGGGCTTATAAGGAGTTGGGCTACTCCTATTGGCCAATTGATTTTGAGGTGAAACCTCAACTTCCTTTATAGTATCATAGCGGGTTTGTTCACGTGTGAAGCCCAATGTCCACACGTACTCCACGTCACCTAATGTGTTGGCCACGTGTTAGGCTTGAAATGTTGCCACACGTGAGGGGACGTGTGAGAATGTGAAAAAATATCCCACAATAATTTTTGGAAGTTGAGAAACATAACGAGGGCTTATAAGGAGTTAGGTGCTACTCCCCCCTTGGCCAAACTGGCATTTTCTAGTTTAGGTGGGGAAAATGAATTGACACCTTTTCAAACACAACCCGCCACTATCTTAAGTTTGAAGGATAATATATATACAAATAGATGTATATATACGGTAAAGAGTAAAATGCTATCTGATTAGCAAATTTATCATTTTATGTGGTCAGACTATGAATCTAAAATTAGTGATCTGCATTGTTGTTTGAGTGTATAATTCGACTGATGATCTATCACACCGTATCTCTCATAAAGGAACCATTAATTTTAGCTCCTTGGACAAGGATATTCTTCACTGTATAAGCGCGACCTAAGATTTCATATATTATCTATTACCAATATGTGATAGGCGGGACATGATATTGAAGCAGCAAGATACTAAACTATGCGAGTATATATGATAACCAGTTACTGGACAAGATATACAGAGTTTAGCATATGGTAAACAAAATTGATTGCACGTAAAAAAGAACATCACCATATATACACCACATCTTGCATGAAAAACATGGAAAACTAATAAAATAATGTTTCTCAAACTGGGACACCTAACTAGAAGTTTTCTTAATCAAAAGTAGACTTTATTTTCCTGAAGTGGTATATATACAAGGTAGTAACCCTCGAACTAGTTGCCTTTGAAACAGAGTATATCTAAAAGTAAAAATCGACCCCAAAAAATAAATATCCAAAAGTATCATCTACAAGACTGACTCACTCTCTCTCTCTCTCTCTCTCTCTCTAAGCTTCTGGATTCTCCATTTTTTCTTTCGGAAGTTTAGACACAATAAATAATGTCTGTGTGCTCAGTTCAAACCACGGAATTTCAGGAAGGACAGGGAATTTCCAGAAAGGCACCCTCCCTCTCCTCTAAATATATTTCTACCCAAATGACTGAATCTCAGAATCTCTCTCTCTCCCTCTCCCTCTCCCTCTCCCTCTCCCACTCCCACATAGAGAGAAGTCAAGTCATCAGACTTCAGAGACACCATGATCATACATATTGGTTATTTTTTCAAGGAAGGAAAAGTCAAAAGAATTATAAGGTACAGTGGTGGGTGTTGCTGGTACCTTGAGCTTGAATAATCAGAAAGCTTGCCAGTAGCAGAAAAGATGACAACTGCCACCTCAGATTCACACAGAACAGATAGCTCTGCGGCTTTCTTGAAGATCCCTCTTCTCCTCTTTGAGAAGGTCACCTGCCTTGCTGGCAGGTAGTCAATCTTCTTGATCTTGATCTTCTCTCTCATCATTTTCACCATCCCCCTTCAAAAAAATTCAAACCAACCACTTTTCACATATATTATTATGTTCATACACTCAAAAACTACACAATATTTTCTGGGTTTCTTCTATAAATTTTAAACATTTAATGGCCCCCAGATCTATGTGAACAAAACCCAGAAAAACCCACCAACCGAAATAGGTCAATAGTTCACAACAACATGCCTAGAGCACCAGAGCACCAGAGCACAAAGAAGAAGAAGAAGAGGAGGAGAAGAACCCTAATTAATTAATTTATGGGTTTTCCTCTCTTCGTTTAACGTTTACCTTCTTTTGGGGCCTTCAGGGTCTGAAGTTGTGCGTGCAGAAAACCTAGGAGAACGAGAGAGAGAAATGGCTGGCGGTTCAAGAAAGGAAAGGATTTAAATTGAATTTTCCCTTTTATGGAAAAAAAATATTTTTCTATTATCCTGTGCTTTACTTTCGGTATCCTCTGGGCAAACAAGTTAACAAACCTGAGCAAATCGACGGGCACAGATGCTCTCGACGTTGATGAATGCAATCTCCACCGTTGACTTTTTAACGTGGGAATAGAAAATGTGGCGTCTTACATCTAAATTTAGTTTGTTTTAAAAAGTTGTCGGTTTAATTCTTATTACGTGTCAGGCTACCAAAAAAGAAAAAGAAAACAAAAAAAGATATTTATGCAGGGGATTTTTACTCCTTTGACACAGGTCATGCGGTGTCATGTCACCATGCGACACTTGGCTTTGTCTTTATCTTCCTCCTGTCCACTTCTACGCATTTAATCCACGAAAAAAATACGAATCTCGCTATACCATATGTAATCTTTAGGAAATATGCAGGTGATCATTCAAAATTGATTTGGTTACCTTCTTTTTGTCTAGTTTAAGTTTCGTGACATGAGTTGTAATAGTCTAAATAAATAATGTCTATGACACTGACCCACCTACCAAACAAGACCTTAGAATCCTTTCGTAACGTTATCCTGTGCTGTGACATTGATAACCCAAGCAATACAAAATCCACAAGAGTCTCCATGCAGACTATTTTGATACAAAGTTCTAAATACAATACAAGTCAAAGACCAATTTGTCAGGCTGGACGTAATACATAGGTTTAGATACAACACAAAGTCGAGTTAACACACACAATCACTGATATCTTATAATACCTCGACTTTCTTTATTTAGCTACAAGGAGAGTAAACTCTCATCGTTCTCCACTTCTTAACCAGAGAAATTAGGGAAGCCTGAAATTCATAGTAAAATGATAAGCAAATTTATTAAAATGGTGAAGGATAATTAAAATACCATGAATGCAACTGCGCATCAAGATACGTTGGTGGAGATGTTTTAAGTTGTATATGCTATTTTAGTCGAGGGAGAGTGGAATACATTCTCTCTCGCATGTTTCCAATAGCTTTGTGTTGGAATCCCGCAATTGAAGCTTTATGTAATTATGATTACTTTTATATAAAAATGTTTTAAAATAAAAGAGAAATTTCGGTGAAAGTCACTAACTTCTTTCAATTTAAATAAGCACAAAAATGAAATGGCCCCAAAGACACACCTCAAAAGAAACTGCTCTACAAACCCCTAAAACATCTTCAATCGAAGCAGGCCCAAATCTTTGGGCCCAAATGAGCACTTACACCATATTTAAGCAGATGGGAAAAAAAACCCTATCATCGTGCACCTGGCTTTGTACAAGTATCTGAAATTCATGATGACTTGACATTTCTATCATAAAAAAATATTGTCGACAAAAAATCCAACGCTTTGGTTTGCTAGAGTTAAAAATGAAACGCAGAATCAAGTTGACAGGTAGAGAAATAAATCTAAGCAAGCATATCTTCTCTCCACACCAGGAAGGGAAAATATCTTTGTTACACGACACCCTGTGGTATTCATTTTTCTAAATAAAGCAAGCATATCTTCTCTGAATTCTCATCTTATCAAACTTAAAAAGCAAAGAGATATACGCAACATAAATAATATACATATATAGATATGTATATAAATAGGAAATATATAGCAAAGCAAAAGTAGGCTAGCTCACCCCAGTTTGAGAGATAAAGTGACGTCGTCGGAGGCATCTCCAAGAGAGGGAGAGAGACTGAGAGCACTATTGCAGGTGGTGGAGATAGCAGATTCAGATGACATGCCTTCTTCTTCTCCTCCACCTCCAATATTATTACTCAACCTCTCCGGATCCATAAGCGTAGGTCCAGTATTTCCTCCGGATAACATCATCTGCTGTGCAAAAAATTACAAAAGAAAAAAAAGATCAACCCATCTTTTATTAAGAGAACTCTTCCTCTTGAAAAACAAATTAAAAAAAACAAACAAATAGAAGAAATATGTACATGATTGTGGTAGTTGCTTACCGTCTGCCTTAGCTGGTTGTTGGCTTCTACCAGCTCAGCTCCCTGAAATTATAGTCAGTGCATGAAAGGGAGAACCAAAGCCAAACTCGGTTATGATCATTGATGTTAATTTATGTATGTATTTTTTTAAGTACTGATTATTGTAAATAGTTGAAATTTGTATTCGATTCTCACCTTTCTTTCAAGTGCCATAATCTCACTCATTCTCAGTTCTTCCTGAAAAGCAATGGAATATTTACATTTACATCGTATAGTTTATTTGCATATATGTAACCAGCTATAATAGCAACTCAAAACCTAAGGGACAACCCAGTTTCAATAACAAGAACAATTATATGCCCTGTTTGCACAAAGGACAATACAGAGGAATGCCTTCGCACCATGCTTACTAGAAAAGAAATTAGCGACGGCAGACCTTAGTTTGAATGACACGGCCAAGGCTTGCGTCCACCAGTTGTTCCAACTTCTGCAACTCATCAAAATTCAGCTCTTCAAGATCCTCTGCTTTCATCTGCCTGTTGCAAGCCACTCCAATTTCAGCAGATACATCAAACGATATAAAACCAGCTAAAAACCCACATATATCTTACAAGTTCATGAATTAACAAATTATTGCCTCAGCTGGTTGCTCTTCTCCTCGAGTTCCTTGCTCAATCCGATTTGGTTTTCATTCTCTAGCTAAAATGAGAAATGAAACCATCATTAAGGTAATCTAATCTGTCTCTGCTACATGAAAAGCTTATAAACATAAGCCCCAAAAATAAACAATGACACAACATGATGGGAAAATAAAAGGATTACAACTTTTTTTTTTAATTTTGAAAATGGAATCAAATGAATTACTTTAACATACAAGAACATGGATTTACAATTTGTCCTAGTCATTAATACCTTAGAAACACTTAGAGATTTAATTAATAGCGACAAACCCAACTTGCAGAGCAATTCAAAATTAGAATAAGGCAAATGGAAAAAGAACTTGTACTGATTAAATTGAGCACCAAAACAGAATCTCTAGCTGGAAAGAAACTTATTTCTTATCCACTCCAGTCTATCTATTAGTTAAAAAAGCCATCAAACACTTCTTCTTCTATAGAGATATGGACTTTAATGAAATTTTGACCTAAGTATTCATCATAGTCTTGAGCTAAGTGGCTCCAAATTTGGAGTTTCTCTACACGTGCTTAGAGTTTTTGGTGCTGAAGCAACCATCAAAGTGAGGATTTAGGTAGCTAACGAAATTAGGGTTCTATATGAGCCTAAGCCTCAAATGCAACCAACAAAGTGAGAGTTTCAGGTTTGAGGCACCCTTCGTGGAGAGATTAAACAAGTTTCAAGGTTTGGATCTCAGAAACACTGAGAGAGACACACAACATGTGATGTAGGACAAGATAGGGGTCAGTTGAGGTGGGAAAAATTAAAGAAGGGAAAGCCGCTCAAAGTTAGCAAGAAATTGCATAAGAAGAAAAAATTGTGCTTCAGTATCAATTATGGTGCTAGATGAAATAGAAAAGGAGTATAAGTTGGAATTTTCGGGTTGCTTGAGCAACTTTTATGAAAAATGGTTTTCAACAAGATTATATGAATTTATTGTTTGTTTCTAGATTTGGAATCAGTAGGATATTTTTTTTTCTTGGTAAGATTAAGTTTATGATTCTAATATTCTTTTCTTGTCAGTAAACCACCTTATGGAAATCGTATTCATTATCTTATCATATCTTAGCAATAAAATTTGAGAGTTTCCTCATCTCTGGTGCATTTCAAACTGTGTTCTAGGCAAGGGCAGAGCTATGCTAAAGAAAAACTGTTTGTACTTAAGTCTATGGGCTCCCCCCACTAATCTATACTTGTCAAAATTGCATTCCAAATACGGTAGTAAAATTGTGTACTACATTTATGAAAGGAAATCACTCATGTCAATTCAGTACTCTAGACAATTGTTTACCAGGAGCAGGAAACATATTCCACATCGTTCTCAAACTCCCTCAGATCTTATACCAGCCAATACAACTTGCAAGAATTTGAGATAAGATCAAGAAAGTGGGAAAAGAACTTTTGTTGCACTGAGTTAAGTTTAAAACCTAAGGAGTTGTAATCAATCTCTATAGTTGGATTTGGACATAATAAGCTAGATTTCCAGAGGGAACTCCATCAAAATTTCGAAGGCAACCAAAATATCATTGATTTCTATGAATTACAGATTTATTGGGGAACCTACCTATATTCAGGTCTTTTTATTATGATCTTGAGACTTGTATATGACTGTTCTTTTCCTTTTTTATTTTTCAAACCAAAAGGTTTTTAGATTCCAATAGCAGACTGTAATACTCTAGGAGACTGTAATATCGATTCAATAGCAGTCTCCAACTTAACTATCTGGAGTTTTGAAGAAATCATAAGAAATTTAAATTGGCTGCGCATTCCCCTACAAATACAGCTTGAAAAACAATGAGTTTATAAATCAAGTGGTCAAGAGCATCTTGCCTATCACTTGAGCAAAAAAGACTTGAAAAACAATTAACAGTAATAGAAGTAAACAATAAAAATCTGATTGATTGATAGTGGATAGGCTCCATTTGTTTTCTCAAACCAGACTATGACTTGGCCCTACTAGAAATGGACTTACCAACGCCACCTATATATATTTATTCCATGAGGCCCTGAATGCATATACATAAGTCTAACATGTAACAGAAAATAATACTGGTCTTTTGTATTTATGTTCAAACAATCAGAACCTTCAGATGCTATAGACATACATTTTGATGCTCCAAAGTACAGATCACAGAATATGTTACAATTAATTGCAGAACAATTAAAGGGGGAAATGGAAAAGGTTAAACATTGAACTCATTTACCTGTAGCTCAACAGACGGTTCGTCCGATTTTTCGACACCATTTGTGTGCGCTTTGTACCTTTCAATAACATCCTTGATACTTCACAACGCAAAAGGAAAAAACAATCAATTGGCATGTTCACCAGTGTAAGTTAGTAGACATAGAAGATCAAATTAATACATGTGACAAAGCATGCTGAGAAAAGAAAAGGAAAATAATTAGCCCTTTATGAAAAATTCTGGTCTGCAAACACAAAGACACACTTCTGTTTATTTTCTTTTGTATATACTATTATATGGTATGCTTCCCTTTAAGAAGCACTATTTGAACATACATGGGTTAGGCCAGTTGGCCAGGGCAGTGAGCCCACCTCCCTTGCACCCAAGTTCGAATCCCTTTACCCATAGATTAGTTTAATTTAGACTATCGCTTGTATTAAAAAAACACACTATTTCAAGAAGAGACCAATTTTAAGGAATATTCAGGATTCTAATAATCTGTAATTTTTTCATACTAAAGTTCTCTAACTTCGCTCACTGACATAACTTCAATGCTAAGCCATAAAGCATGATGGCATGGCATCTTGCTTTTCATACTTGAGCTTCTTTAACAAGCATAATCAGCAACCAGAATTAGCATTCTTTCACAACTTAACCCCCAACGACCCACCACCATTAATTAGGCCAACTACAAAACAATTCATAACTTCTTGTTTTGGAATTTGGTTTCCAATTACAATGCAAACCCATAATTTCATTTTCAATTATAATGCAAAGTGCAAACAGCAGAGCCGAAAAAGGGCCACACCATAGAAAACCAATCATCTCAAAAGAAAGCAAGTGTAATGTATGTATTGCCTATTTCATTAAAATTTATTACAAAAAATTACATCAACAATAACCAAACCAGTTTTGACATGCATGAAATAAGCTAACTGGTAGAATTTATTACAACAAATAACATCAACACTGAAAAACAGAGGAACTAATTTACCCCACCCTTCCCAAGGAAAAAATAATCTGACCCCATCAACCAAGATTTCATACCATCATCACAAGTAAGATTTTTTAGATTTTGAAATCAAGTTAACATTTTATTTGAGATGTGGTCTTGTTGCAAGCAAAGTCAGCCAAAAGGCCCAAAAAATTGTTTCAAACACTCAAAATCACATACACAATAAGAACTTTAAGCTATTTGCTGGCTGCCGCATGGCTGGCTTTATTGCTTGGTTTGGTTGTGCAAATCAAAACGTCAGGTAGCTGAGATATTTTAGAACACAAGGCAAACCTACGTGAGACCATATCAAGTCCACTAATAAGGAGTGGGCCTCAAAAATCTTAGTCACAGTTCCTCTCACATCAACTCTGGACCTCATTGCAATATGCTTTGAATCATGTTATCTTTAGTTGTCCCCTTTTTAGTCAGTGGATGGTTGAATCTATGTAGGCCATATATGCCAAACGTATTGGAAAAAATTCAGGGTCAAATGCATTTTGCACCCTTGTGAATCAGGATCCTAACTCATAAGGATTTTTACAATTATATTATTTCATAATTTATACATTTTTCGTAATATTCTTTAACTAAACAATTTTTCCATGTATACTTTATCCAAAACAAGTTCTCCACATGTTTAACCTCAAATATGGCGAAGAAATCATTAAACGCTCTAAATGTTTAAGCTGTCTAATATTCTACCACAACTAATTTGAACGATATTAGATGGATTTCCATATAAACAATGCTTAGCTCTCCCTAAAAAATTGTGTCCATAACTTGCAAAGCGCATCATGCTCTCACTAGGTATAACGAAATGAGCTAGGTCGGTAACTCGTTTTCTTGTCCACCACAATTGGCGCTTGCCCATCCAAATACCTTTTGGTTGTATCGTGCCTAACTTGGCTACACAAGATTCTCAACCCGTCCATTTACTTTAATTTTGTTTTTCTCTTCCACTTATATAGTGAATCTTTAGCAACTTGGGAGCTTAGCTCATATTGAGTGAATCTCGTCAACAAATTCTTGTCTTGTGTGTTTGCTTACTTTTGTCTTTCTCGATCGCGTATATTGTTTCACACTTGTTCTTTCATGGAATCAAGAGATAGATTTCCTAACTGGTATCAGAACTTGGCATTTTATGTGCGAACAATGAGCGTAGACAACGTTGAGAAGAAAGTAGACAAGTTTGATGGTAGAGATTTCTTGCTTCGGAGTTCTCACATCGAGAATTACCTCAATCTCAAGAAACTCTATGTTCCTTTATCTTAATATAAAAAATAAAAAATAAAAAACCTAAGGACATGGAACAAGAGGAATGGGATGAGCTTGATGGTATGGCCTTTGCAGCTATCCAATTGACGCTTATGAATGAAGTGAGGCGTCGAGACTACTTATGCATTGATGATGACTCTATCCGAGATGTATGAGAAAGCCATGTGCGATGCAACAATAGTATTTGATGAAGCGCTTGTTTAAACTGAAGATGACCAAGGAGTTTACCTTATTACTAGGAGAAAGAATAACGAGATAAATATAATATCTCGTTATACAATGTGGATTCTAAATTTGGCAAAGCTACAATGCAGTTTTGCAACCAAACCTTGACAAAAGCTAACGTTGGGCACTCTCTAGTGGTTCCAGAGAAACATTCCCTTGGAAAACCCTACAACTTTAGTTTACATCCCGAACTAGTTAGACAGATGCAATTGAAATAGTGAACCTACTAAAATGGGAAGAAGATGATCTACTATGAAGTGATGAACCTACTAAATGGGGAAGAGGAACGATCTCCTATAAAGGAAAACTTAGTGAAAGTGGCTAAGGTTCTTAAGCATGTCAGTATATACAATTTGCTATGACCAAGAATAGACAACATATGCTATATCCTGTGTTAACATGGCCTCTCCAAGCCCTTAAGAGTTTCAAAAAATAAAAATATGAACAAAACATCTTAAAACAAAACTATAACAATGGATGAGTTTCATGAACACAGAAATGAAAACTGAAACAATTTTGTATTATTGATTAAACTTCACTTATGACTTTGGAGTTTCGAGAATACCTATATGACGCTTTACTAGTAATGAATCATTTGCTTTAGCATCATAGTTTTTTCGATGACTTTCAGCAGCACATTACTAATAAATTTTTCGAAAATTTAGTATAACATAAGTAGAGGAATATTTTTCTAAGCTTCTGAATTACAGTTAGAAAAATAATGTAAAGTAAATTCTAAGGCTAAAGAACTACACTTTTATTCTTGTTTAGTTTCAATGTATATTGATTACAGTAAAGTCGTTTTATGGTTTTTGTTTTGGTTGCAAGTACTCTGTATGGAAACAGGGTAACTTGTAAATATGCTCAAACGGAAACACGGACTGCAATTTAGAGAAACTTCTAAAATAAAAAATAAAAAGTAGACGAACTAGTAGTAGCTTTGCATATAACATGTCAGTTAGGCCCCGGAAACCTAGAAAAATAACTTTTAAATGAAATTAATTACAAATTGCCATTAGTATTTAACTGAGACCTCCATTTGTCTCAAAGCTTTTTTTATATATATAAAGGCCACTTATAATAACTTTTTATATATTAAAACAAATCGTTAATTCCACACAATAGACATTTAGAGGTGGTATTTCTAGTTTTTTTTAAAATATTTAATATAAATTATCAGCGCTTACTATGTGCAATTAATTTTGTTAACTGAAAGGATGCATGACCTTATTTAAACTCTTATTCCATAGTTAACATTTCATTCTCACCCTCTCTCCCTTTCCTTCCTCTTATGCATGCACATCTGATTATGAAAGTAGGTTTTAACACGATCTTGCATGTATTCATGGCAAAAACATGTTATGGTCATAGCTCCACCACCCATTGCCCTACTCGAGGAGAAAAACTTAGTTGCAACAAGGATAACATTGTTTTGCTATCTCTAACCAATAATAGTATGCCACGTGGAAGTGTTATCACGCGTGTCATAACTTTGTTGGCCGGGGATAACAAAATAATGTTATCCCCATTTCATGAAATTCTTTCTCGTACTTGAGAGCAAGGATGCATATTCCTGCTGAAAGTCTTCAATGCTTCAATGATGAATTCCCTAGTTATCATCATATCACTTTATTCCTAGTAAGAAAACTACAAATCATATAATTCAATTTTCGTAACCTAGCAAATTGTAACCGCATTAATTTACTGGCATTTTTTAGTTTAGGTGGGGAGAATGAAGGACACCTTTTCGGACACAACCCACCACT
This sequence comes from Prunus dulcis, assembly GCF_902201215.1. Classification (NCBI taxonomy): domain Eukaryota; kingdom Viridiplantae; phylum Streptophyta; class Magnoliopsida; order Rosales; family Rosaceae; genus Prunus; species Prunus dulcis. Next base: position 39,796,333 of record NC_047650.1, on the reverse strand, counting down.
ATCTTTACCATATGTGTATATATATATATATATATATATATATATATGGGGTAAAGTGTAAAATACTCTCTTAATAGATAGACTATCTATCATTTTATGTGGTCAGACTGTGAATCTAGAATTGGTGATATGTATTCTTGTTTAAGTGTATGATTTGATTGATGGTCTAACATCCCGTGTCTCTGGCAGGGGAACAATTAAATTTAAGGTTTCAATCATTTCCTAATAAAATAATGTTTCTCAAACTGGGGACACCTAGCTAGCAGTTGTCTTAATCAATAGTAAACTTTACTTCCCTGAGGTATAAGGTAGTAATCCTCGAAATAGTCCCTTTGAAATACAGTCTCTCTTTCTCTCTCTTCTTCTTTTTCATTCTCCTTTCTTTTTTTTTTTCTTTGCATTCTAGACCACAGTTCAAATCAAACCATGGAATTTCAGGAAGAAAAAAAAAAATCCATAAAGGTACCCTTCTCCTCCAAATATATTTTGACCCTAATGGCTGGATCTTAGAAGATCTCTCTCTCCCTCTCTCACCCACACAGAGAGGACAAGTCAGACTTCAGAGACATCATATCGGTTATTTTTTCAAGGAAGGAAAAGTCAAAAGAATTATAAGGTATGTTGTTGGTACCTTGAGCTTGAATAATCAAAAAGCTTGCCAGTAGCAGAAAATATGACAACTGCCACCTTAGATTCACACAGAACAGAGAGCTCTGCAGCTTTCTTGAAGATGCCTCTTCTCCTCTTTGAGAAGGTCACCTGCCTTGCAGGCAAGTAATCAATCTTCTTGATCTTGATCTTCTTCTTCATCATCTTCACCATCCCCCCTTTAAAAAAAATTCAAACCAACCACTTTTCATATATATTATTATGTTCCATACACTAAAAAACTACACAATATTTTCTGGGTTTCTTCTCAATTTTAAACATTCAATGGCCCCCAGATCTGAGTGAACAAACCCAGAAAAACCCACCAACCAAAATAGGTCACGAGTTCACAACAACATGCCTAGAGTACCAAAGCACAAAGAAGAAGAAGACGAGGAAGAAGAAGAAGAATAAGAAGAAGAAGAAGAAGAGGAGAAAGAGGGAAAACCATCAATTAATCAATTATTTAATTAATTAAATTCTGGGTTTTCCTCCCTTTGTTTAATGTTTACCTTCGTTGGGAGGTTTCAGGTCTGAAGTTTTGGTGTGTCCAGAAAAACTAAGAGAATGAGAGAGATAAATGGCTGCTGCCGCTGGCTGGCTTTTGTAATAGAAAGTAAAGGATTAAAATTGAATTCCAAAATTGAATTTGTCCTTTTTATGGAAAAGCAAAAGCTTTTATTACGTGTCAGGCTACAAACGAAAAAACAAGAAGGGAGTTTTATTTTATTTTTATGTGGAGGAGGATGGCCTATGATACAGGTCCTGCCTGTCTTGTCATTTGATTTAACCCACCAAGCGACACCTGGCTTTATCATTACTCTGCTCAGGTTAGAGCACTTTCAGCGTGAGGCCCCAGCCCAGCCAAGAGGTCCCCGGCCCTATTTGTGTTTCTAGCACCCCATTCTTGTTAGGGTAAGAGATGGGCTCTATCAATTTGGACAAGCCCAAAGGCAAGACTATCTAGACTGCTACCTGGGCAAGCTAATCTAATATTAATGTCATTGTGATGTCAGCAGTTAATTTAAATAAGAAAAAACAATTGGAAAAAGAATACCAAAAATTTCAGAAATTATTTTTTAATAAATACCTAGCTATATTCTTCACTTCCAATACCAAAATTTTATACAATTCATCTCCTTATATCTCATGTGAATGGTGGTTACTCTTGGGTTGTCATGACAATAGGTGAAAAACCAACAAAAAAATTGCAATGACATGCATTATTCATGTGAATAGTAACAACCTTTGTCTCCCCTTTGTCATGGCAAATAGGTGGAAATGCTCTTAGGCCATCCCCGATCATAGGGCTAAATGTAGTCTACGTTTATAATTTTAGCCCTTCAAAATATTAATTTTTTAAAGAATAGTGTAAGGCTAAATTTTTCAATTTCTAGCAATGCAGACCTATATTTGAGGGCCCTCCATATTTTATTATTTTAATAAAAACTATGATATAACACTCATATATTTTAAGAAGTCCAAGTATCGTATCCTCAAAAAGCAGGTAGGCAAATGTCTGCACACAAACAAATAATTAAATGTACCAAAATAAATGTGACAAGCCAAATAGAAAATTAATTTGATTTGAGTGTCGTAGATATTGAGTCTAAAAATGAAATATCAATAATGGAAATATTAAGGCATCAAGGTTCAATTTTTTAAGCAAAATATGTTTCATACTCTTTAATCCAAATTATAACTCGATTAAAATTATCATTGAGAAACTTTAACTGGAAGCTAAATAAATTAAAACCAATTTAATTTTTCAATGTTATCTTTTATTAATGATTGTTCAGAAAATGGAATTGCTTAATATTTAATCATTTAATTTGAAAGTATGCTAACTTAGTTCTTAACAATGAGAAAAATATAATTGAACTCATGAAAAGATAGTAGCACTTATCATCAATCAAAATAAAAAGATATGAAAATATTGAACAACCAAAAATTAAAAAATTAAGCAATTCATACCATATATTGGATTAAAAAAACAATTCACAAACTTATTCAAAGGACATTCCCTTTAGCCTTAGCTACAGTTCTAGCAACGCATTACAAAGGAATATGTCGTAGTTGTGTCCTTGCCAAATAAGTTGATGGGTGATTTATAGTAGTCGTGAGTGGAAAGTTAATACATTCATAGTGGGTAATGAATGGTTTTAAGTGAGGGATTAATTTAATTAAACATGTGTCGATGGTGGAGAGTTAGTGGAAAAGAAATAATAATGAGGTAGTGGCCGTTAAAGGCTATGAATGACATGAAATAGGCTCTTTAGCTTTAATGGATTTGTCTTCTCTTCTCCCTCTTTACTTTTCTTTATAATCACAATAATCCCACAATCAATTCTTCAATAAAATCCACCAAAAATTCTCTTCACACATTGTTTGAACTTGGACAAATATATATCTTCATCTTTTGGCTTTCCAACTTTCTACAAAAGATAAATTCACTTAATAAGTTCACTAAATTTAATACAAAAAATTCATAAATCCAATTGGTAAGAATGAAATGTAACGGCAAGTGAAATTATCTTTTCTTATCTTATCTTTTTTCTTTTTTTTCTTTTTTTTTTTTACAAAAGTGAAATTTTCTTTATTAAGCCAAATTTATATCATAAAGTCTCCAAATTTATATTAAAAATATGTAATTTGAGACTCTCATCACAGAGCAGGGGGACTCCTAACCAGGTTTGAAAAAAGATAGCGAAACAACATAGTACTGTTCAAGAGAAACAATGAAAAAAAACATGCACAACACAAACCATTTTCCATATAAATATAGGATCTAAAAACAGTTGGCATGCTCACACAACTTTGGCAAACATTTTTCGGGTACCCATAATATGCTTGTCTGACAACCGATCCTTAAAGGCCAACTAACCTTACCATAAATAAAAATATATCCAACATACCTGGTACAATAGCAAGAGTGTCCATTTATCGGCTATACTACTTCGACTAAACCTCACATGTACGATATTGGAAAAGTCAGTCTGCGCAGCCCCTCCGGAGGTTTAGGGAATCGAAACCCAAGGAAGTCGCTATACCCACTTTACTATCAAGTCGTCGAGGATAATGCCCACATGCGTATACCCTCCAAAACTTTGGAAATTCAAAGCCAAGCATCCATAAAACCAAACAATATGGTATCCAAAAACAGTGCATCTTTCGCACACAACAATATTTACTATGTCATATATACACACAAAAATACAATTTCGAGAATGAGTCCCCATACTTGGAATCCAAAGCTCAAGCCTGACTTGCCATCTGCACCTTTGAACTCAAACTGGCCACTCTTGAGCAATTGAATCACAATCCAACATTCAGAAATAATACAAAAAATTCTTAATTGCACTTTAGTCCTTTTTCTTGTCTTTAATTGCACTTTCCAAATTACAAATTTGTCCTTATAAGTCCTTAAAAGTTCTAAGTAATTGTAAAATAGTCCTTGTACTTTTTGAAAAGTCCAAAAATGTTCCAATAGTCTTGTAGTTCCATCTCTGGTCCGAAAATGGTAAAATTCATGGTACGGTAAAGTTAAAGTCTAAATAGTACTTTGTTGTTCATACATATTGACAAAAGGAATATGCATAAATTGGTTCATGAATTATAGAAGGAAAATGATTATAAGATTATCTGGTTTGTTTAGATTTCAAATGGACGGAGTAACGGCGTATGGAGTATATTTTAGGAATAACTTGAAAATTACCCAATTAGAAAATAATACGAATTGCATACTTGAAAATTTTAAATTGGGCAAAGTAACACTTAGGAAATAGAAATACGGAATTAAAACGAATAGAATACAAGGTAGAGAGTAGAGATTACCTCGGTCAGTGTAACAATGAATAGTGAAATCTGACGTCAATATTGACTTATTGGAATGAATAAGAAATGGCTTATACTATGTACGGAAGTGAACTGTAAATTTTGGGTAAATAGTGTCTGGGATGAATAGTGCTTGATGAATGGGAACTCTGAAGAATGTCGGAATAGTAACTCTAATGGAGGAGAAGTAGAGCAAGAGTGGGAGGAAGAGAAAATTTGAATTTTGGTGTGAAGAAAATGAGAGAAGGGGGATATTTATAGAAATCCTTGACAGTTCGGATCGATTCGAATATTTAATTCGAAGGCTGAGATTAAAAGATGAGTTTTTGATCAGGTGTAGGGAGGTACATGATAGCTTTAAGATGGATGGTCCAGATGCATTCCCAACAACCAAACCAAACGCCTAGATCAAGTCAAAAGTCTTTGATTTTGATCTACAGTCCATATATGATCGAGAATTAGATCAATGGCTTAGATGAGACTAGCTCACAGAATAGTACTCTACACCCTAGTCAACTTACGGGTCAACGTATTCCAAGTCTTCCAACTAATCAGGTGTTGACATGTGGCTTGGTGATGTGTTCCAACCAATCAGAAAACGCCATGTGTCAAACTTATTTTCTTTTCCTATTTTTCAACTTCAAAAGTTCACTAAAAATACGTCCAAGCTCCGAAAAATTATCTGTAAAATACCACAAGCTCATATTGACGTCTACAATTTTCCTATGAAGTTAAAACACTAAAATTCTAACATCATATTTGTAGAAGTAAGTTTTTCTCAAACATAATGACAATATTTACTTCGGAAAAATGCCACTTACCTCAAAATGGACCGTGCAATTTTTATTGTACGCGTAAAAATATTCTGGAAATTTTCAAGGTATTACAGATAAAGATGGGACAAGTAAAGTATTAGACAAAGAGAGAGATGATGATGATTGCAACAGTGCCAGCCTCTGTCACATGATAAGTAACTCCATTGACATTAGGAATATAAGTTCGTCCGGGTTAGGTAGTATTCAGAAAATCATCAGGATCAAACGTCATATGATCAGTTGCACTAGAATCAATTATCTAGCATGTGAAATCACTTTTGTTCGAAATTTGGAATCCATAACCAGTACCCTTACTGGCAGTATTGCGTTGTGTTATATCCTTGAGAAGAGCCCACCATTTGGGGTCGCCATTTAATTTGAAATAAGTCTTGCGAGTTTGTCTCGGATTGCCACAGTATACGCAATCTCATCCATGTGTCTGGGTCGTTGGTTAGGAAGTTGTAATATGTGCAGCAGAAGATGCATAAGATATAGGTTAAGTAGGAAGATGGATCAGAATTTGAGCCAGAGTCGGGGTCTGAGTCTGAGTCAGGTACGGTATGTGGGTCATAATCTAAGGCTGATTCGGGTTCTGGGTCTTTTTGGAAATCAATTCTTCGAAGATTGGGGTCGAAATCGGGGTCTTGGTCGGATCCTGAGTCAGGACCGTGTTCTGTACCTTTAGGAACTGAGCTATCTGAGCACTTAATTCAGCTATAGGCTTGGGTGAAAAACAGAGGTAGGGTCAACAGTGCTACCTTTATAAGGAATTAAAAAATCATCCTCCCTTATGGCGATGGCGAGGGTTTAAAACTAGAGTCATCAATCCTAAGATCGATGTTCTGATACCATGCTAAAATATGAGAAGTTATAAGAGAATATTTGTTTGTGGAAATTTTCTATGTATTTCTCTCCTTGTACGAAATCATATTTATAATACAACAGAGTTTTAGTGCCCAAGTAAAATAATAAATTCATATTTCTATTTACAGTAGGAAATCAAGAATTAATATGGGAATCATTGGTGTGCAATGAAAGTCAATGGTGATCCACAAGGTCACGCAACAATACTCATTTGCATTTGGCAACAATTTATCAGCATCCAAGACTTGTGAAATATTTGACATGGGAAGAAATGACCAAACTAATGCTTGTGAACAATGAAGACATGACAACTCTTGATACTGCAGAGAGCATTATGGAAGCTATTGCTTCATTTCATGGCTATTGATTTTTGTTATCTTATCTTAGAGATATAACCCATTTCTATATGATTTGTTTCATTTTTGTCGACAATATAATGGATATGATTTTTCTGTCCCACCATATAGAGGCTAACATTAGTAGCACTGAAATCTGGCGGTGCACAGTAAGCTCAGCCTCTGCATGTTCTCTTACGAATGCGTGGAGTCCTCAGCATCTTCTAAACAATTTCAAAGGTCGAAGAACCATTGTTTGTTGATTTTGGCACGATCTGGTTGCTTGGGGTTGGGTGGGTGTGATGGTGGTTGGTTACATGGAGGTAATGGTGGCTGGGGTTGGGTTGGGGCTGTTAGTAGATGTTGGCTAGTTGGGTAGTCGGGTTAAGAGGAGAAGGGGAGATTCACTATTATACCCAATATATGGGCTCAAATTATATAATATAAAAAATTCTACATGAAATGAACTTTAGAAACACACTTAAAATCCATTTAAAACATAATAAAGAGGCTTTGAACTTCATACAAATTACAAAACTTCCATCGATTTCTTAAAACAAACCCAACCCCAAAACCGCATGAAAAAAAAACCCAAAATACTCATTAGGGTATCAAAGTAATTTAATAATTAAAATTAAATTCAATAAGGCCAGTTGTCATTTTTTCGGTTATTTTTTTGTTTGTTTATAGAAATTAAATGGTATGGGTTTATCTATATTACTAGTGCTAGGAATGGGTATATAACTAAATATCTCTAAAAAAAATTTATTTTACAATTTTGAAAAGCAATGAAGTTTTTAATAATTTGTGGACTGAAATGCCCCTCAATAAGTAATGGCAGTTAGAAGAATTTGACAGAAATTAGGAAATGTCCTTGAATTGCTTGGAATTGAAAACCATCGAAGCAAAAGTGATCAAATTAAAACCACAAGGACTTTAGTGGTAAAAGTGATAAACCACAAAGATCAAAACCGATCTTTTGCCATCATAAATTTGCAAAAGGAATGCTAGCAACCTTCTCTCTAACCTTCTCCTTTGGACTTTCTCTCTTTTTTGCTTGACATGTGTCATTCTCCTTACACTTAAAACAATGTGATTAATATATTATACAAGCTAACCTTTGCTTTCCAAGTTTACCCTTAATAAATGTATTCAATTTATCCAAAATATTTCACAACTTTCTTACCATCTTATTAATTTTTTTCTAACATCAATTTTTTTTTTATACAGAAAATATATGCTTTTAAGAGGAAATGTCCTCTTTTTTTATTTTTTTATTTAAAAAAAAATCCTCTGTGTTTGAAAAAAAAAAAGAGGGGAAATTTCCTTCTTTTTTTGTTGTTGAAAAAAGCAGACATTTTCTTTAAAAAAATAATAATAAGATGGTAAGAAAGTTGTGATTTTTTTTGGGATAAATTGAATACATTTAATAAGGGTAAACTTGAAAAGCAAAAGTTAGCTTGTATAATATATTAATGACATTGTTTTAAGTGTAAGGAGAATAACATATGTCACGCAAAAAAGAGAGAAGGTTAGAGAGAAGGTTGCTAACATTCCTTTTTTTAAAAGATAACTGATTCCTATTTAGATCATTTACCGCTGTTTTAAGGCCCTTTCTTTATAGGTCAGGTGGCTTACCCACATGTGGTTAAAACTAATGGAATGAGAGTGCATCAAAGAACAATTTGGCAAAAGGATAAAAGAAGAGCTGCAACTGCAGGGAATTCACTAGCAAAGGTAGCAGGAGTTGATAAATTGGACAATTGGGTGTACGGCTCCTTGCAGGAAAAAGTCGTCCAAGAGGAACGAGAGAAGTGTAGCCTTTTGGAAGTAAAATAAGGTGCCGAGTGGCTAAGGTAGCAATGATGAAGGGTTGTCTCAATTGCTTCTCGCTTATCATTTCTTGGGCTTGACATGCAAATGCAATCCAAAAATCAAGAGCAATTCACAACAGAAAACAAAGATTCAGCACAAAACCCCACAAAATAATCCAACAAATCCACATTACATTACATGAAACCATGAACACTTACATCACGAACACCTTGAAATTTACTAGTATGTACTAGAGACAATTCAATTCACCACAAACAAAATCCAAAACAAACAAACCCTAAAATTTCCATATCAAAAGAAAAGAAAAACATACATTAGGCCCAAATTACTTCCACAAACCCCTTAGGCCCTATTTGACATTGCTTTTTTTTTTTTTTTTTCCCGGCAAAAACCTGCTTCATTGTAAAGTTAAGCAGTTTAAGGTGTTCGGTAAAAATAAAATATCCCAATTATTTTACAAGCAATGGTCTTTTGACAGCAACTTTTAAAAGCAGTCTTTGGATTGCTTTTCAAAGCTGCTTTCAAAAGAAGCACGGATGAACCTTTAATGAATTTTTTTAATTCCCAAAACACCATCGTTCATTTTTAAAAATGACACCACCTCCACTACCAAATTGAACTCCACCATTTGCATCACCATATTCAATACCTCCACAACGACCACCATCATCGCCTCAACTACCATCACCACCACCACCACCACTACATCCTCCTCCTCCTCATCCTCCACCACCACCTCCTCAACCACCTCCACCATCACCACCGCCACCACCATCGCCACCACCATCACCACCACCACAACCACCACTTCTTCCAAAACCTCCACATCCACCATCACCTCCACAACCAACACCACCACGTTGCCACTGGCACCACCATCACCACCTCCACTTCATCACCACCACTACTACCACATGATTAGTACATAATACTTTCAATATCATGCCTATTTTAGTCATTATTCACAGTTACAATAATTTTATATTAAAATTTACCAAACAGTTTTGACATTGTTTTTTGTACTAACAGCATTTTAAAAATATTGTTTACCAAATATGGAGTTGCTTTACTATACAACTAATTATTTTCAAAGCACAGCATAAATAAATTTTTAAAAAAGTGATAGCAATCCCAAACTGGGCCTTAATCAGTGAAAACACACCGTTCCGCTTCTCACTTGGCACCGGACCCGACATTGACCTCCCAGATCTACTTGCGAACTCGGATGGCTCCAATTTCTCGTTGATGCTAGTGAGTATGTGTCGAAGCTCCGAGACGAAGACGAAGCCGGTGGAGTCCTTGTCGAGGATTTTGAAGGTGTCGCAGAGCTGACGATCGAAGGTCGTGGGCTTCATGTGCTTTCCCATAAGGTCGAGGAAGTGAGGGAAGTTGAAGGGGGCCGTGAGCTTCTCCTCGGTAGCGATGGATTTGTGTTGGGCCTGGGTCGAGTTGACTCCAAGCAATCGCATTAGGTTCCCCAATTCCGAATGAACGATCTTACCGTCGTTGTCGATGACGAGAGCGTAAATGCCTCCTTTATCGACGATATTAATTTGTCGCTCATATCGTTGCCCATTTTTTTCCAAATTTGATTCAAGTTTTCATAGATGGGGAAGCCTTTCTCGGTGGTGTTGAAGGCGAGGTTTCGGCTCATGACAGCGAGGCTGATGCGTAAAAGAGCCGCTAAAGCTTCCATGGTTGCTGTTGTACAAATAGAGATAGGGGGTTGATGGAGCAGACAGAGCCGGTGAGTTTTTTTTTAAATAAAAAATCTCTTCTTTTTTTTTTTTGGGTCAAAAAAATGTCTTTTTAAATAGTTTATACAATAATACACAATTTTTTGCTAAAAAAAGGTAATACACAATGTTTAATTGTTTTTTTTCCTATGTGGAATATAAAATAAAAATAAAAAAAGGATTTAAATTTGCCATGTCAACATTTAACGAATCTACTAACATACTAGGTAACAGAGGGTTTCAATCGTAAGATTTCTATAAGTTGGAGTACCGTTCAAACGAGTCTTTAAAGGTTGGGTATGAGTATGTAATGACTCAGATACTTTTGGAGGTTTACTGTAGTTGATGGCAAAAAAAAAAAATTAAAAATTAAAAAAATCTCATATGCAAACATCCAAACGCTATTATCGTGCCACATGTCATATATTTTCTATTACCCATCCCTGCTTTCCTTCATATTTACAATGACTTTTGCACAATAAGCTTATTTGAGACACTATTGTAGGGTCCACTCCGCATTGTATTTCACTAATTCAAATCGTCTATTTTTGAGATATTCATTCAAATATCATCTTTACCAAGAACTAGGGGTGGGCATTAATCCTGCCAAACCAAACTGTGTTAAATAGGCTTAGCTTCGTTCGATTTTCTTCATGATTTTTGCCAAAAATAATAATGACTCTCATACTTTTGGAGGTTTACTGTAGTTGATGGCAAAAAAAATAAAATAAAATAATTTTTTTTAAAAAAAATCTCATATGCAGACATCCAAACGCTATTATCTTGCCACATGCCATATATTTGCTACTACCCCTCCCTGCTTTCCTTCATGTTTACAATGGCTTTTGCATAATAAGCTTATTTGAGACACTATTGTAGGGCCCACTCAGCATTGTATTTCACTAATTCAAATCGTTTATTTTTGAGATATTAATTCAAATATCATCTTTACCAAGAACTATGGGTGGGCATTAATCCGGCCGAACCAAACTCTCTTAAATTGGTTTAATTTGGTTCGATTTTCTTCATGATTTTTGCCAAAAATAATAATGACTCTCATACTTTTGGAGGTTTACTGTAGTTGATGGCAAAAAAATAATAATAATAATATAAAAAAAATTCTCATATGCAGACATCCAAACGCTATTATCGTGCTATATGCCATATATTTTCTACTACCCCTCCCTGCATTCATTCATGTTTACAATGGCTTTTGCACAATAAGCTTATTTGAGACACTCTTATAGGGCCCACTCTGCATTGTATTTCACTAATTCAAATCGTCTATTTTTAAGATATTCATTCAAATATCATCTTTACCAAGAACTAAGGGGCACTAATTTGGCCAAACCAAACCGTAATTATCGATTGCCGAACCAAACTGTCTTAAATTGGTTTAGTTTGGTTCGATTTTTTTCATGACTTTTGTCAAAATCGAACCAAACTAAACAGTTATTTTGTAATTAATTTGGCCATTGTTTTGAGGTGAAACCGATCCAATCTAAGCCGTGGTCACCCCTACAAAAAATACTTGAATCTGATATACATAATGAGAGACACCTTTTAAGGCAAACTACAAAAAATATATATATATATATATTTATATTCAATGATCCGAACCATCTATATTTTAAGTATACACTTATAGATCATCTTTACAAAAAATTAGAAAAATTAGAAACCGTTTCAACATCTAATTGTGTTCTATAAAATCAATCCTATTCTGTTGATGCATTCTTTACCCAAAAAAAAAAAAATTTCAACTATCCAAACCGTCTATTTTTCAAATCTTTATTCATAAATCATATTTGCAAAAAATCATGCAAATTGAATTTCATTAAAACATCTAATTGGGACCAACAAAATAGACGAATACACTGCTTCAAGAAAAGACTATAATAACAACCATTTAATTGAGTAGTTAAATGGTTTCGGATTCAAGTGATTTTTTCTAGCGATGATCTTTGAGGGAATATCTAAAAACTGGGTAGTTTAGATTATTAAAATACAATGCGTAATGAAGTCTATAAAGACATCTATTTGAGGGATCGTTCAAGTGAAGCTCTTTAATTAGAGAAAGTAATCGAAGTAGTGGGAAAGTGGTGCAACACGTGTTTATACTTCCTACGCACTGATATACAATGATATAAACTTGAGTTAGTGGCACAACAAATGAGGGATAATTACCTTCAAAACTTAACTTTTGAATTTTTTTATATAAAAATAATCAAGTAATATGTTAGGCTGCATTGATGCAAAGTTCTAAATATAATACTTGACTCAAAGAGAAATATGTCAGGCTGCATGTAATACATAGGTTTAGATACAACACAAAGTTACTCTCCCTTCAATATTTTTTAATCTTGTATCGAGTTAAGACATATAATCACTAATATCTTACAATACCTTAATTCTATTTAGCTATAAGGAGAGTAAACCTTCATCTTTCTCCACTTCTTAACCATAGAAATTAAGGTTAGCTATAAGGAGAGTAAACTTTCATCTTTCACCATTTCTTAACCATAGAAATTAGGGAAGCCTGAAATTTAGAGAAAATACAAAGTGATAAGCAAATTTATTAAAATGGTGAAGGATAATTAAACTACCATAAATGCAACTGCGCATCAAGATATATTGGTGGAGATGTTTCAAGTTGTATATGCCTTGTGCAGGTCAACGTGGAATACATTTTCTCCCGTATGTTTTCAATAGCACTGTGTTGGGATCTTGTAATTGAAGCTTTCTGTATTTTCGATAGAGAAATGGGGGCAAGTTAGTTATTATTACTTTTATATAAAATGGATTAAAATAGTTTTATTTGGACCTACATGCAACGCAACAATGCTGACGTTAATTCAAATAAACCATCTATTATTTTCTATAAAAACATATTTTTTTAAATGTGAAATTTCGGTGAAAGTCACTAATTTCTTTCAATTTAAATAAACACAAAAATGAAATGGCCCAAAGACACAAAAAAGAAACTTCAAAATAAACTTGCCCTACAAACCCATAAAACATCTTCAATCGAAGCAGGCCTAAGACTTGGGATGGTAAGTGGTAAAGAGGTGAAAACAGTTAGCCCCAAATGAGCACTTATAACATTTTAGTATATTACTGCAAATATTGAACCAGATGGGGAAAAAAAATCATAGTGCACCTGGCTTTGTACAATTTATCTGAAATTCATGTTGACTTTGTCGATGAGTTTGGTTTTTTATTCCCTTCTAAAAATCCAGTATTTTGGTTTGGTAAGAGTTAAAAATGAAAACCATAATCAAGAAATATATCTAAACAAACCAACGGGCTTAACCCAGTTGAAAAGGATATTAACTTGTTCTCATATATGATCATAATTGTGTGTGTGAGAAATCCCTCTCCCTATGGCATAAGCTTGTACTAAAAAATTTATTCTTTTTAGTACCATAAAAAAAATCAAGCATATCTTCTCTGATCTGATCAAACTTAAAAAGCAAAGAGATATAAACAATAAACTATATATATAAATAGCAAATATCTAGCAAAGCAAAACAAAAGTAGCTAGCTCACCCCAGTTTGAGAGCTAAAGTGACGTCGGAGCAGTCATCTTCAAGAGAGAGACTGGGACCACTGCTGCAGCTGCTGATGGTTGCATTTGTGGCAGATTCAGATGACATGCCTTCTTCTCCTCCACCTCCAATATTATTAATGAACCTCTCCGGCTCCGTAGGCGCAGGTCCAATATTTCCTCTGGATAACATCACCATCTGCTATGCAAAAAATACAAAATAAAAAGAAAAGAAAGAAGAAAGAAGAAACATGTACATGATTGTGGTAGTTGCTTACCCTCTGCCGTAGCTGGTTGTTGGCTTCTACCAGCTCAGCTCCCTGAAATTAATGTCAGTGAATGGAAGAGAAAACAAGAGCCAAACTTGGTTATGATTATTGATGTTAAAGTCCTGATTATTGTAAATAGTTGAAATTTGTTTTCATTTACAGAGTATGTATATCAATCGTCTAACCTTTCTTTCAAGTGCCATAATCTCACTCATAATCAGTTCTTCCTGAAAAGGAATGGAATATTTGCATTTACATCTTATAGCTTATTTGCATATATGTAACCCAAACTGCATGCACCTATAGTTTTCAGAGAATAAACCAGCAGCTAAAATAGCAACTCAAAACCTCAGTGACAACCCAGAATACACCTATGCTTTTCAATGAAAAGAACAATTATATACCCAGTTTGCACAAAGGACAATTGTGGGACATACTTTATATTGTTCCAACGCTTCATTATTTAGGTTTTCATTCAGGAATCATCGAGAGAAAGAAGAAAAAAAAACAATATCAGAGACTATATTTGACCATTTCATTAAATAGTAATGATTTCAGTGTTTGTTTAGGACCTTGTGTTGTTTATTTATTGGAACACAAATTCAATGTCTTAAACCAATTAACTAACTTTTTCCAACGGATTCGATCGATCATTAAACCACAATACAGAGTAATTAATGCCTTCGCACCATGCTTACTAGAAAAGAAATTAGCTAGCGCAGACCTCAGTTTCAATCACACGGCCAAGGCTTGCGTCCACCAGTTGTTCTAACTTCTGCAACTCATCAAAATTCAGCTCTTCAAGATCTTCCCCTTTTATCTGCCTGTTGCAAGCCAGTCCAAGTTCAGCAGATACATCAAACGATATAATACCAGCTAAACAGCCACACATATCTTACAAATTATTACCTCAGCTGGCGGCTCTTCTCCTCAAGTTCCTTGGTCAATCTGATTTGGTTTTCAATTTCTAGCTAAAATGAGAAATGGAACCATCATTTAGGTAATCTAATCTGTCTATCACATGAAAAGCTTATAAAAAGTGGATTACAATTTTTTTTTTTTTTTCGAAAATGGAATCAAATTAATTACTTAAACATACAAGAACATAAGCCTCAAATGCAACCAACAAAGTGAGAGTTTGTCACCGCCTAGAGGTTTGGGGCACCCTTTGTGGAGAGATTAAACAAGTTTCAAGGTTTGGATCTCAGCAACACTGAGAGAGACGCACAACATGTGATGTGATGTAGGACATAATTGTTAAATTTCCCTTTTTCACTTTTTCAAACCAAAAGGTTTTACAATCAGAACCTCAGATGATATAGAGACACATTTTGAAGCTCCAAAGTGCATTTCACAGAATATGTTACAATTAATTGCAGAACAATTAAAGGGGGAAATGGAAAAGGTAAACCATTGAACTCATTTACCTGCAGCTCAACAGACGGTTCGTCCGATTTTTCGACACCATTTGTGTGCGCTTGATACCTTTCAACAACATCCTTTGTACTTCACAACACAAAAGGAATAAACAACCAATTGGCGTGTTCACAAGTTTAAGTTAGTAGACATAGAAGATCAAATTAACACATGTGACGAAGCATACATGAGAAACAAAAAAATGGAAAAGAATTAACCCCTTATGAAAAATTTATGGTTTGCAAACACAAAGACACAGTTCTGTTTATTTTCTTTTGTATATACTATTGTATGTTATGCTTCCTTCTAAAAAAAACACTATTTCAGCTGACGTTGGTTAGGTTGGTTGGTCAGGGCAGTGAGCTGAGCCCACCCACCTTGCACCCAAGTTTGAATCCCCCTCCCCGTAAATTATATTAATTTAGAGTAATTTAGACTATCGCTTCTATTAAAATAAAATCCCTATTTCAAGAAGAGACTAATTTTAAGGAGTATTTCAATAAATTACTAAAATTCTCTACCTTCTCTCACTAACAAAACTTCAATGCTAAGCCATAAAGCATGGCACGACATCTTGCTTTTGATTGAATTCCTTAATATCTATTTTATAGAATTATTATATATAAGACCAAGCAGCTGAGATATTTTAGAACACAAGGCAAACCGACCTGAGACCATATCAAGTCAAATAATAAGAAGTGGGCCTCATTGCAATATGCTTTGAATCTTGTTAGTGGAAGTGGCTAAGGTTCTTAAGAATCTTAGCATATACAATTTGCTATGATTAAGAATAGACAACATATGCTATATGTTGTGTTATCATGGCCTTGCTAACCAAGCCCTTAGAGTTTCAAAAATAAAAATATGAATAAAACTTTTGTTTTTTTGTTTTTAGGATAACCTTTCTTATTGAGAGAGGCGATAGCATACGAAATTCATACACACTACACGGATGCTAGGACTCGAACCCAAGACTTTGCCTGAGGGAGTAAATGGCAGACTCTAGCCAATTAAGATACTCTTGGATATGTACTTGAGGCCAATGCTCCGACCCGATCCAATTGTACTATCAATAGGGGTCACAAATTAAATGCAACAAAAGGGTTAATATGATAACAATGGGAAAACTATTAAGAAGACCACAAAACAGACTTTGAAAAAATAATATTTCCATATTCATAGAAATAGTGAGAAAATTGTCAAAAAGACCACAAAACGAGGACCCCAACCACAAGTGGGAACGACAAGTGGATGGGCTATATAGGTTTACTTTTGTTTTTCTTTAAACATGGACTACAACAGGTTAAAAAAAAAAATATCTTTAAAAAGCTACCTAGGCTGGACTACAGCCCAGGATATCCTTGTAGGTAATTTCGCCCTGGTCTCTTCCATTTTGTAATTTTTAACTGAGACCTCCATTTGTATCAAAGCATTTTTTATTATCAAAACAGGCCATTAGTATGTGTTTGCCACTTACAGTTTTGCTTCCCTTGTCTTTTAATAATTTTCTTCTTAATTTGCATTTGCATTTTCAAATTGTAGTTCGAGATATGTGTGCCTCCTTTTAATCTATTTTCTTCATTAGACGCATGTCTAATAATAACGTAGGAGACAATCTTAAGGCAACCCAATATAATACTCCTCATCTCCCATCCTAATGAAAGAAATCAAAATAAAAACATCTAAATAACGGAATTCATAAAAAAATGGTCAATTCCACACCATAGAAAACTTAAAAAACCATCGACATATAGAGAGTATCTTTTTATGCAGTGTATTTTGGGTTAAAGAAGACCACCTTAGTGAGGTGATATTTCTATTTTATTTTATTTTTTTGTTTTAAACATTTTTTAAGACAAATTATCAGTGCTGAATATGTGCAATTATATTTCGTTAACTGAAAGGAAGCGTGACCATATTTAAATTCTTATTCCATAGTTAACATTTCATTCTCACCCTCCTTCCTCTCATGCATGCATTCATGGCAAAAAGGCTCCAAACCCATTGCCCTACTCGGGGAGAACTACTTGAGAGCATGGAATCATATTCCTGCTGAAAGTCTTCAAGGCTTCTATGATGAATTCCCAAAGTCATCATCATATCACTTTATCCCTAGTAAGAAAACTACAAATCATATAATACTCGAATCATATAATACTCTCTTACTAGCTATAGACTATTTTTCATTTTATGTCGTTAGATTACGCAGATAGAATTGACTATCTGCGTTCTTGTGATGAGTGCATGATTTGATTGATGGTCTAACATACCGTGTCTCTCACAAGGGAACTATTAATTTTATCCATTTTCTAATAAAATACTATTTCTCAAACTGGGACACCTGATAAAATAATATTTCTCAAATTGGGACACCTACCTAGACCTTGTCTTAATCAAAAGTAGACTTCACTTTCCTGAAGTATAGATAATGTAGTAAACGTCGAACTAGTTCCTTTGCAAAGAGTACAACAATATCTAGCGCTCTCTCTCTCTCTCTCTCTCTCTCTCTCTCTCTCTCTCTCTTTTTTAGAAGCTTTTGGATTCTCCTTTTTTTCTTTCTTTGCATTCTAGCCAGAGTTCATATCAAACCATGGAATTTCAGGAAAGAAAAAATATTTCCATAAAGGCACCCTTCTCCTCCAAATCTATTTTGACCCAAATGACTGAATCTTAGAATCTCTCTCTCCCTCTCTCACCCATACAGAGAGAACAAGTCATATTGGTTATTTTTTCAAGGAAGGAAAAGTCAAAAGAATTATAAGGTATGTTGCTGGTACCTTGAGCTTGAATAATCAAAAAGCTTGCCAGTAGCGGAAAAGATGACAACTGCCACCTCAGATTCACACAGAACAGATAGCTCCTCAGCTTTTTTGAAGATCCCTCTCCTCCTCTTTGAGAAGGTCACCTGCCTTGCAGGCAAGTAGTCAATCTTCTTGATCTTGATCTTCTTCCTCATCGTCTTCACCATCCCCCCTTCAAAAAAATTCAAACCAACCACTTTTCACATTATTATGTTCATACACTAAAAAACTACACAACATTTCCTGGGTTTCTTCTAAATTTTAAACATTTAATGCCCCCCAGATCTAAGTGAAAAAAAAAACCCAGAAAAACCCACCAACCAAAACAGGTCACAAGTTCACAGCAACATGCCTAGAGTACCAAAGCACAAAGAAGAAGAAGAAGAAGAATAAGAAGAAGGAGAAGAAGAAGAGGAGGAGGAAAAAGAGGAAAAACCATTAATTAACTAATTAAAATTATGGGTTTTCCTCTCTTTGTTTAATGTTTACCTTTTTGGGGGGTTTCAGGGTCTGAAGTTTTGGTGTGCTCAGAAAAACTAAGAGAATGGGAGAGAGAAATGGCTGCTTCTCCTGCTGGCTGACTGTTTAACGAAGGAAGGGATTAAAATGAATTTCAAACTGAATTTTTCCCTTTTAAGGACAAACAATTACATACCTTTTTCTATTATTCTCTGTTTTTTTTTTTTTCATACTTTCGGTATCTTTTGGGAAAACTAGGTACGAAACCTGAGCAATTCGACGGTTACAGATGCACTTGAAGTTGATAAATGCGATCTCCACCGTTGATTTTGTATCGTGACAGTAGAAAATGTGGCATCTTACTTATTTTTGTGAATGGTTCTGTTGGAGTGGGTTTAATTCTTTTTTTTTTGGTTTTTGTTGGAGTGGGTTTAATTCTTAGTACTTGTCAGGCTGCAAAAGAAAAAAAGAAGGGAATTTCATTTTTATGTGGAGGAGGATGGCCTTTGAAACCGGTCCTGCGCTGTCTTGTCAGCTTACTTTGCTCAGGTTATGCACCATTCGAGTCGCAACACTTGGCTTTGTCTTTGCTCCTCCAGCCCACTCCTCTTTTTTGTATGAATTTAATCCACGCAGACAATGCGATTATATACGGGTTTGTTTTTATGCGCAAACTAAGTTAACAGAATCGGGTCAGCCCTATCTTCAATAAACTAAGCCCAGGCCCTACTCAAAGGGCCAATAGTCCAAGCATATATAGCCTTATAGGAAACTTCAAGATTTATTTAATAATTGAAATAATAAAACGTAACTCTAGCCACGGGTAAAATCTGTTTAAATACTCTTAAAAACTCTAAGATTAATCAAGGAATTAAAATAGGAAAATAACAAAGTTTCCAAAAACTTTAAAACTGAATTTCGGATTGTTAAACGATCTTGGGTGCCCAAAAAAGCCCATACATCATGGCTAAGAAATGAGCTTTACTCATGACGCCGTTCTATTCGAATCGACGGGTCATGGGTCTGATTCTGAATTCGAAGCCCAAATATGCAGTTTATCCGATTTATCCTTGCGGGTGCGTCTCTTCAACTCATTTTCGATTGTTTCCGTCATCTGTTCTACATCATTTCTTTTTTGTGGTCAATAAGTTGTCTTTTTCCCCAACATTCAGGGCTAAATAAAAAAACGAAATTGAACTCATTAAATTGGACAATAATTTCATATATAAGCTCTATGAGACATGATTGGAACCAGTCTCCAATCTACCGACCCGCCCACCTAATGAGACCTTAGAATCCTTTAGTAAGGTTGGCCTATGCCGCTACAATGATAACCCAAGCAAATACAAAGTCCACAAGAGTCTCCAAAGCAGGCTGCATTGATACAGAGTTCTAAAGACAATACAAGTCAAAGAGCATTATGTCAGGTTGCATAAAATACATAGGTTTAGATACAACACAAAGTTACTTTCCCCTCAATATTTTTCAATCTTGTATCGAGTTAAGACACACACACAATCATTGATATCTTACAATATCTCGATTTTCTTTATTTATCTTACACACAATCACAACCCTCCACTTCTTAACCAGAGAAATTATGGAAGCCTGAAATTCAGAGAAAATAAAAAGTGATAAGCAAATTTATTAAAAAGGTGAAGAGTAATTGAAATACCATGAATGCAACTGCCCATCAACATCAACATTTGTTGGTGAAAATATTTTAACTTGTATATGACTTTATGGAGGTTATGTTGTTTTAGTCTGGAGAAAGTGGAATACATTTCCTCCCTGTATGTTTTCAATAGCCCCTTTTGTGTTGAGATCCTGCAACTGAAAGTTTCTGTATTTTCGATAGACCAATGCGGGCAACTTAATTTTTATTTTTATTTTTATTTTATTTGAACCGCCATAATACGCAATAATGCTCACGATAATTCTAATAAGCCATCTATTATTTTCAATAACAAAAATAAAAATAAAAATGTAAAATTTTGATGAACATATATGTGTAACATATAAATATAATATATATATATATATAACATATAAATATCAAAATATAGCAAAGCAAAAGTAGCTAGCTCACCCCAGTTTGAGAGATAAAGTGACGTCGTCGGAGTCATCTTCAAGAGAGAGACTGGGAGCACTGTTGCAGGTGGTGGAGGTAGCAGATTCAGATGACATGCCTTCTTCTTCTCCTCCACCACCAATATTATTATTCAACCTCTCCGGCTCCATAAGCGCAGGTCCAATATTTCCTCTGGATAGCATCTGCTATGCAAAAAAAAAAAACAACAAAGTTAAGAAAAAAATCACCCATTTTTTTCATTTAAAAACAAACAGAAAGAAGAATCCTGAAGAAATATGTACATGATTGTAGTAGTTGCTTACCCTCTGCCTTAGCTGTTTGTTGGCTTCTACAAGCTCAGCTCTCTGAAATTAGAGTCGGTGCATGGAAGAGAAAACCAGAGCCAAACTTGGTTATGATTATTGATGTTAATTTATATATATTTTTAAAAAATCCTGATTATTGTAGATAGTTGAAATTTGTTTTTCATTTACAGAGTACGTATTAATCGTCTAACCTTTCTTTCAAGTGCCATAATCTCACTCATAATCAGTTCCTCCTGAAAGGAATGGAACATTTGCAACGGTTTCGATCATTAAACCATTTAACTAACTTTCTTCAACAGTTTCAATCATTAAGGGCTCGCTTGCAATTGATTCTGGATAGTTCAATAATCACTTTGAGTGATTTTAAGTGTTTTTAGGAAGAAGCACATAGGAGGTGCTTCTCCCCAGAATCACTTAAAATCACTAAAAACGAATATATGGAGAAACGCATAGGAGATGCTTTTTCCTAAAAGTGATTCTGGCTCATTCAGAATCACTCCCAAATGAGCCATAAACCACAACACAGAGTGATGCCTTCGCACCATGCTTACTAGAAAATAAATTAGCTAGGGCAGACCTTAGTTTCAATCACACGGCCAAGGCTTGCATCCACCAGTTGTTCTAACTTCTGCAACTCATCAAAATTCAGCTCTTCAAGATCCTCTCCTTTCATCTGCCTGTTGCAAGCCAGTCCAATTTCAGCAGATACATCAAACGATATAATACCAGCTAAACAGCCACATAGCCACATATATCTTACAAGTTCATGAATGAAATAATTATTACCTCAGCTGGCGGCTCTTCTCCTCAAGTTCCTTGCTCAATCTGATGTGGTTTTCTTTCTCTGGCTAAAATGAGAAATGTAACCGTCATTTAGGTAATCTAATCTGTCTCTGTCACATGAAAAGCTTATAAACATCAGTCCAGAAAAGGAAACAACTTAAACATACGACTTCTTTATTTTGAAAATGGAATCAAATGAATTACGTAAACCATCATTTAGGTAAATCTAATCTGTCTGTCACTTGAAAAGCTTATAAAAAATGGATTACAATTTTTTTTATTTTGAAAATGGAATCAAATTAATTACTTAAACATACAAGAACATAAGCCAGTTTGTCACCAATAATTAAAAATTAAAAGAATTTACTATCTTCCTTGTGTATAATTAAAAAATAAAAATAAAACACTTGGAACACAACTAACAGTAAAAGTAAACTATAAAAATCTGATTGACTGATAGTTGATGTCTATGTTCCAATTTTTTCATTGGCTAATTCTTATGTAGAGACCAAATTAAGTCGCACTACAAATGGACTTGTCAAATCCACCTACATATATTTAGCCCAAGAGGCCGACCTGCTGCATGCATATATACATACGTCTAGGTTTGTTTAGTGCTTTTAGTGCTTCTGGAAGGGCTAAAAATGTGATTTTTTATAAAAGCATTTCAATGTGCTTTTCTAGAAAGCACTTTTTTTAAAATGAAAATTTCAACATCTTTATAATAAAAGCATTTTTGCAAGAACACTACAAAAAAATAATAATAATAAAAATAAAAATGTGGCAACAGCCACCATTTGGTGACATTTGGTGACTAATGTTGGGGTGACTAAAATCACAAATGTCGCCAAATAATGATGACTGTTGCCACTTTTTTTTTCTTCTAATGAAAGCACTTATGAGCAGACGTACTTCTTAAAGAAGTAGTCCCAAATGAGCCTTGGTGTAACGAACAAAATGGTTTTTTTGTCTTATGTTCAAACAATCAGAACCTTCATATATGCTAGAGAAATGCATTTTGAAGGTCCAAAGTGCAGTTCACAGAATATGTCATAATTAATTGCATAACAATTTAAAGCGGGGAAACGGAAGGACAAAACTTTCCTCCTTATGCAAGGAGGAACTCTTGGCTTCTATTGTGGCTTAATCACAAAATAACATGTGTCCTCTCTTTTTTAATTAAAAGTGAAAGAAAAAAAAAAGTAGTTTTGACAATTAAAAAATATAAGGTAAAAGGTGGAGTTCCTCCTTATAGATAAAGAGAGAAGTATTGTCCGAAATGGAAAAGGTAAATCATTAAACTCATTTACCTGCAACTCAATAGACGGGTTGTCAAATTTTTCAGCACCATTTATGTGCGCTTGATACCTTTCAATAACATCCTTCATACTTCACAACACAAAAGGAAAACACAATCAATTGGCATGTTCACTAGTGTCAGTTAGTAGACATAGAAGATCAAATTAAAACATGTGACAAAACATACATGAGAAACCCAAAAAAAAAAAAAAAAAAAAAAAAAAAAAAAAAAAAATAATTAACCCCTTACGAAAAATTCTGGTTTACAAACACAGAGACACACTTCTGTCTATTTTCTTTTGTATATACTATTGTATGGTATGCTTCCTTTTATTTGAGATGTGGTCGTGTTGCAAGTAAAATCAGCCAAAAGGCCCAAAACTGATGCACAATGAGAACGTACGTTAAGCTATTTTGCTGGCTGCATGCATGGCTGGCTGGGCTGGCTGGCTGCATGGTTTGGTTACGCAAATCAAAACGTCAAGTAAAATTCCTCTCACATCAACTCTGGATCTCATTGCAATATGCTTTGAATCTTGTTATCTTTGGTTCGCCTCCTTTTTAGTCAGTGGATGGCTGAATCTATGTAGGCTATGCCAAACGTATTGGGAAAATATCGAGGGTCAAATGCATTTTGCACCCTTGTGATATGACGCCAGTAATACTAGAGATAATGTGTTCTAAAAACTAACAAAAATAACTCTATCGTTACAAACTGTTACACCATTGGCCCCGTCAGTACGTCAAGCTAATCGCTATTCTTTTTATGGGGCACTCTCTACACCCAAATTTTTTGCCTACTTGAATACAAATTTGAAGCAACTTGAGCTATTCTCATCTCTCCTTTTAGCAACTAAGTTTGAGTTAGTATATAAGTTAGGTTTAGACAGATAAAAGGAATTACTAGCGTAATCATTCGTAACTTTGTGATTGAAGTTACCAATACTTATCAAGTCCAACTTTGGCTACTCATTCTAATGGACATATTAAGACATGTTAAACTTCGAGAAGGCTAACCACACTCATTCTTAAAACCAAACATTCTTAGGATCGAAGTGTCTCAAGTGGAGAAGGAGGAAAAGCCATATATTTATGGTTCTCGTATTGCGTAATTCTAACCTAGGGCACAACAACAGTCAATAACATTCGTCATTCACTATTAAACAATGACGACTTAAATTTACAAAATCTTTTGTAAGTTCCGGAATCAATTAGGCCACACTGTCAAAGCCATATCCTAAGAAACAACCAAGTGACATAATGCCATGCCCGAAGCTGTGAGGGCCCAGGCCCAAAGTGGTCAATATCTTGCTAGTGAAGCAGGGTCATGAAATAATGGTATTAGAGCTTGACCCTGACTGAAAGTGGACCAGCAAGGATGCTAAGGCCCAAGAGGGGTGAATTGTAAGACCTGTGATCCATGAAGGATGCAAGGCAAGAAGGGCAAGATCAGTGAGCAATCTCACATTCCTCGAGGATGGAAAATTGAAGTGCCATATATGCGTGGGCACTTGACTTCCTAGCAAGATGTCTTTTGGGCAAAATAGCATAAGTTTGAGTATATGAACAAAAACGTGATGGCCCAAACCCAAAGCGAATAATATCTTGCTAATGAAGCTGGGTCGTGACAGCTCTCTAGTGGTTTTAGAGAAACATGCCCTTAAAAAAAACCCTACAACCTAAGTTTACATCCCGGACTATTTAGACGGATGCAATGGAAGTGGTGAAACCTACTAAAATGGGAAGAGGAATGATCTCCTAGGGAAGAAAACTTTGTGGAAGTGGCTGAGGACGCTTAGCACGTTAATATATACAATTTGATGTGAGTAAGAATAGACAACAAATGCTATATCTTGTGTTAAGATGTCCTCGCATACCAAGCCCTTAGAGTTTCAAACATACAAGTATAAATATAACATCTCGAAACTTAACTATATAAGGAATCATTTGTTTTAGCATCATAGTTTTTTCGATGACTTTCGGCACATTATATATTTCGAAAACTTAGAATAATAGAACCAAGTAGAGCAATACTTTTCCAAACGTTTTAATATTTTGAAACTTGGAAAAGTGTGAAAAATAATTTAAAGTAAAATCTAAGGCGAAAGCACAACATTTTTATTCTTCTTTAGTTTTAATTGTATGTTGATTTCAGTAAAATCGTTTTTATAGTTTTTGTTTTTGTTTTTGTTTTTTGCTCCAAAAAATAGAAAATAAAAAAAGTAAACAAACTAATAGGTTCTGGAATCCTAGAAAATTAACTTTTAAATGAAATTTTCAATGGAATTTGATTAGAAATTTCATAATGACAAATGATTAGACCCCCACTTGTGTATCAAAAAGGCCATTAGTACGCGTGTTTTGTTTTCTTTGTCATCTAATTTTGTTCTTAATTTGCATTTTCAAATTGTACTTCGAGAAAAGTAAAATAAGACCACCTTAGAGGTGGTATTTCTAGTTTTTTTTTTTTTTTTAAAATATTTAAAATATTTATTTTTAATTTTTTTAAAAAAACATAAATGATCAGCGCATCCTCCACTTTTTTTTTTTTTTTTTTTCCTTCCTTTCATCTCATGCATGCACATATAATTATTTTTGTTGACTGAAAACAAGCATGACCATATTTAAATTCTTATTCCGCAGTTAACATTTCATTCTCACCCCCCTCCCTCTTTTTCCTTCCTCACATGCATGCATTCATGGCAAAAACATGTTATGGTCATAGCTCCACCACCCATTGCCCTACTTGAGAACATGAGTGCATATTCTTGCTGAAAGTCTTCAAGGCTTTATGATGAATTCCCCAGTTATCATCATATCAACTTATTCCTAGTAAGAAAACTACAAATCATATAATTCAATGTTTGTAACCACATTTAGATGAGGAGACAGAAAGGACGCCTTTTCAAACACGACCCTCCCTTCTATCTTAAGTTTGAAGGATAATTTAATATTTATTAAAAAAATATTATATATCATTTTATATGGTGTGACTATGAATCATTTTAGTATAAAGTTTGCCGTTTGTGGTTATACTGTGTCTAACATTCTTATTTGAGTGTATAATTGAATTGATAATCTAACATTCTTATTTAAATGTATGATTGAATTGATAATCTAACGTAACGTGTCTCTCACAGGGAAACCATTAGTTTTAACTCCTGGGACGGGGACAAGGATATTTTTCACTGTATAAGCCCCGCCTAATATGATGAGATTGAAGCAGCAAGAATGAAAACATGGAAAACTAATAAAATAATGTTTCATAGAAGTTGTCTTAATCAAAAGTAGACTTTACTTTCCTTAAGTATATGGTAGGTAGTAATCGTCGAACTAGTTCCTTTGAAATACAGTACAACTATCTAGATCTCTCTCTCTCTCTCTCTCTCTCTCTCTCTCTCTCTCTCTCTCTCTCTCTCTCCTTTTTAGAAGCTTTCGGATTCTGCATTGTATTTTTCTTTACATGGATTTTCGACCAAAAAAACAAACCATGGAATTTCAGGAAAGAACCAATATTTCCATAAAGACACTCTTCTCCTCCACCCTTCTCTCCCTCTCTCACTTACACAGAGAGAAGTCAAGTCAGAGTACAGAGACATCATGATTCATGATCATACCTAACTGGTTATTTTTTTCAAGGAAGGAAAAGTCAAAGAAGTGTTGCTGGTACCTTGAGCTTGAATAATCAAAAAGCTTGCCAGTAGCAGAAAAGATGACAACTGCCACCTCAGATTCACACAGAACAGATAACTCTGCAGCTTTCTTGAAGATCCCTCTCCTCCTCTTTGAGAAGGTCACTTGCCTTGCAGGCAAGTTGTCAATCTTCTTGATCTTGATCTTCTCCCTCATCATTTTCATCGTCCCCTTCAAAAAAATTCAAACCAACCACTTTTCACATATATTATGTTCATACACTCAAAAACTGCACAATATTTTCTGGGTTTCTTGTAAATTTTAAAGATTTAATGGCCCCCAGATCTAAGGGAATAAAACCCAGAAAAACCCACCAACCAATATAGGTCACAAGTTCACAACATGCCTAGAGAATACCAGAGCACAAAGGAGAAGAAGAAGAAGAAGAGAAAGAGGGAAAACCATTAATTAATTCTGGGTTTCCTCTCTTTGTTTAATGTTTACCTTTGTCGGGGAGTTTCAGGGTCTGAAGCCAGAAAACTTAAGAGAATGAGAGAGAGGACAGAGAGAGTTGACTGCTGCTGCTGCTGCTGCTGCTGGCTGGCTGTTCAAGAAAGAGAGAATTCAAAGGCAATCTTCCTTTTTATGGGAAAAAATATATATCTATTTTTCAATTAATTGATCTCCACCGTTGATTTTGTAACGTGACAGTAAAAAATGTTGCATCTTACTTTTGTGAATGGTTTTGTCACTACCTAAGTTTAGTATCTTCAAAAAATATATTAAAAATTGTGCTTTTATGTGGAGGAGGATGGTCCTTGATACAGGTGATGCGCTGTCGTCTCACTTGATTGAACTCACCATGCGACACTTCTTACTTTGCTCGGGTTACTCCAGAGGCCACAGTGGCATAGTTAAGATTTCATATTAAAAAAGGCCTTTTTAAAATTTTAAAATTTTATTTGAATAAAAGCGTAAGAGTGCTAACCGCTTAATAAGTTAATTCGACACTAACTATTTGTTTTGGTCCATTTCATAATATCATTTGATATAAATTAATAATATATACATTCGTTACAATCATAATTGTAATGAATTTTTTATTTATTTTTAGAAACATGAATTTCATATTTTAAATTCGTCAACATTATTAAAGACTGGACTTAATAATTTATATTCCAACATAGAGAAGACTAAAAAAAAAAAAGTTCATAAATCCCAACACTAAGATTCCCAACTCAATGAACTCATACATGAAAAAAGGACGGAAATAAAAAATTCAAAAAGCTTAAGTCAAACAAAAGATAAAAAGAAAGAAATATTGTAAATTTAGGAGTTTTTAGTACAAATATCATAAACTAACCTAAAAAATTTAAGGTAGACAAGTAGATGAGAGATCACGAAGTTTTATGGTAAATTGTAGACAATGAGAACCTAATATATGGTTTATTTTAGGATAAATATCCTAAAACTAATCTAATATATTACAATATCATATATCATATATATATATATATATAATTAGAAAAAATGGAGTGGGTGCCTAATACCACACTGGTCCCTTAATGGCTCCGCTACTGCAGGGCCACAGTCCACACCGAGTTCGATTCTCATGTGCCCATTTTGTATGTACCCTTCCTGTCTTATTATTATCCTTCTGATATTTGTCGTCTCGCCTTAACTAAATGCTAACTCTATTAAGCTATCTTTCATCTTCCTATGTGATATAGAACTGATGGCCAGAGCAATCGAGGAAGAGCAGGAGCGTCGTGTGCGTGAAGGCAAAGCTGGAAAACTATAGGTTTGGGCCTCAAGTCCGGAACCGGGTCCATGATCTGTCGTTTCAAAGAGAACAACGTCACGAGTAAAATTCATCTCTTTGTCATGATGTATGGTACATTTGCGGAAGGTTTTACAAGTTTTGCAGGAGAACAAGTTATACGTTAACTTGAAAAAGTGCACTTTCCTCACCAATAAGTTGCTTTTTCTATGTTATGTTGTTAGTGCATATGACATTTATATGGATGAAGACAGGGTGCAAGCTATTCGGGACTGGCCTACCCTGAAATAGTTAGCGACGTGCGGAGTTTTCATGGCCTTGCAACGTTTTATAAAAGGTTTGTCAGAAATTCTAGCATTATTACTGCACCTATCACTGAATGTCTGAAGCAGGGAAAATTTAATTGGAGAGAGGACCAAGAGCAGAGCTTTACCATAATTAAAGAAAAACTTAGTACCACCCCGTTCTAGTTGAAAAGTTATTCAAGAATGTGATGTGAGTGAAGTGGGTGTGGGAGCTGTTTTCTACCAAGAGAATAGATTGGTTGCATTTTTTTTCTTTCAGAAAAACTCAATAAAGCACGTCAAAATGGAGCACTTATGATGTCACATCCCGAATCGGCTCCATCGTAGCATGATATTGTCCGCTTTAGGCTTCCCTCTCTGCCCTCATGGTTTTGTTTCTAGGAACTCACAAGCAACTTCCCAGTAAGTCACTCATCCTGGGATTACTCTAGCCCCAACTCGCTTAACTTCAGAGTTTCCATGACTCCAAAGCCAGTGAGCTCCCAAAAGACCTCGTGCTAGATGGAGGTGGACATGTACATATAAAGCACATCACCCCCTTTTCGTTGGTCGATGTGGGATGTTACATATGATCAGGAGTTTTATGTTATGGGTCGATCTTTGAAGCAGTGGAAGCATTATTTAGTGCAATGGGAATTTGTGCTTTACACTGACCACCAAGTCCTGAAATTTATTAAATACTAGAAAAGTGTCAATAAGAGGCATGTCATGTTGGCCGCTTTTCTATAGAACTTTGTCAATAAGATAAGTCTTGAATTCTTAACCGTATAGCAGATGCATTGAGTTAGCGAGCCACCTTTCTCGTTTCTTTCGCTCCAGAAGTTGTGGGTTTTGAATTTCTTAAAGGACTCTATAAGGTTGACGAAGATTTTCAAGAAATTTGGGCTAAGTGTGTTCGCAAACAGTCGATGGAAAATTATCATATTAATGAAAGATTTTTATTTAAAGGCAACCGTTTGTGCATCCTATTTCCTCTTTAAGGGAGAAACTGATTCGAGAATTGCATAAGGATGGACTGAGTGGCCACATAGGTTGACAAAATACCATTGCTAGCATGGAGGAGCGATAAGCTTTGTTTTTTTGTTTTTGTTTTTGTTTTTTTGGTTTTTTGTACAAACGATATTTTACTTTAATCTAATCTAAACTAATTGGAGGGCGATTCGAACTCAAATGCAGAGTGAGGAGCACATCTGCTCTAGCCAACTGGTATAAGTGACTTCCTCTACTAGATGCTTGAAACTATGTCATTCGCTCCTAATAAATGTGTAATTAAGTGTGGATCCCTTTCATGCGTGTGCAAACTGTGCTTGAGGGCAATTTTGTCCAGTGATCTTTGATTTTGCCCACTTACATTTTTTACTAGTGAAATTACACATCATATGAATTCATAGATTTGGAATCTCTCAATCTAAATGGAGCCTAACTTGTTTTTGAAGATATTAAGTTTGTATTTTCCTTTATTTTCTTGCATGCATTTTCACAGTAATCAACAAAATCATCACCATAATCAAGAGCGGAACCACCAAGAGAAAAGTGTGGTCTCGGGCCCCCCTCACCTCCTTTTTCAAACCGGATGTAAGCAAGTGCTACATGAAGAAAACATAAGATTGTGTAAACAAGTTACTATTTGATCATAAAGAATGAGTGGTCATGGGACCATGTGAAATCAACAACGCCTCCACATTAATAATGAAAAAAGTTACAAAAAAAAACTTGATCTATATAGTTTGTTGTGGATGGAACAACCTGAAACACTTCATTATTATCTTTCTACTGTATGAAACTCTTCATTAATATGTCTCCAGTGGACTTTTTAAATATCAAACAATGATCACGTCCAAACCACGTATTAGATGGATTGGTGACGTTGCACTGCTCAAAATCTTCCATGTTAAGTCTAGCAAGGTTAGTCGATCCCTTTCTAATCATAGAAATCTGACACACACACAAAATCATTATACAAGTAAGGAGAGGGAATGATGGCTTGCAATGACTTTGAAGGAAGATGGTGGGAAGTAAAAACTACATAATTCCATTGCTCCAATATTTGAGTTGAAAGTGAAGTAGATGAATTCGTGGTGTAAATATTCGAGTTGGAGGATCAAAATGTAAATTTACTATAAGTTCAAGGACTATTGCTCTTAAAAATTATCGATATGTCTTAAAATTACCATTTGCTTCTAAATTTAACATAAAATATAATATATATGAATGTGTGACCGACAATGCGATAGAAAGTGAAGTTGATATTGATTTACTACAATAATTTTCCTTTTCGATAATTTTGGTAGAGTAAAAAAAGAGGTATGTGAGATTTGACACCAAAAAAAAAACGTATATGAGAGGATTTTTCAAAAAATTTCCCAATGAAATCTCTTGGCACGCTTGGGCACTTGGTTTTGCGCCATTACCATTTCCAAATTTCCGATTCCGATTCGAAAACCGTGCGAAGGGTCAAGGCGATGATCAGGGGGTGATGCTCATTAAAATGACCAAAACAACCCAGACCATAAATAAGATCACCTCTGAAGCAATCTGCAGTTAAAAGCAAAATCAAGCCCCAATAAATATCCTCGAAGAAAAAAAAGAGACTGAGTGAAAGAGGAACTTTTCGATTTCAATTTCCATTTTGGATTTCGACATTTTTGGTTTTCCCAGAAAACCAGAACAGCAAACGCTATCGGCCATCCAAATCCATGGATCCAAACAGAGTGGAAGCCGAGCGCTTGCTCGGAATCGCCGAGAAGCTTCTACACAGCCGAGATCTGAGCAGCTGCCGCGACTTCGCAATTCTGGCGCAAGAGACCGAGCCGCTATTGGAAGGCTCAGATCAGATCTTGGCCGTCGCCGACGTGCTCTTGGCCGCTGACAAGCGCGTAAACAACCACCACGACTGGTACGCCGTTCTCCAGGTCGATCGCCGATCCGAAGATCAGGATCTCATCAAGAGGTCATATCGACGGCTGGCGTTGCTCCTCCACCCGGACAAGAACAAGTACGCTTATGCCGAGCACGCGTTCAAGCTTGTCGCCGATGCATGGGCCGTTTTGTCCGACCCGGCTCGGAAGCCGATTTACGACAACGAGTTGGGCCCGTTCAGCCGAGTCGATCTCAGCGCGCCGAATTCGAACAAATTGCCTGTACGGCGAGTCAATCGGAGCCGAAATGACACCGATTTGACAAACGACGGTGAGCATCATCAGCAGCAGAGGTCGAGATTGTCGACTTTCTGGACGACGTGCCCGTACTGCTATGTGCTGTACGAGTACCCTAGGGTTTACGAGAATTGCTGTTTGAGGTGCCAGAATTGTAAGCGCGGGTTTGAGGCGGTGGTTGTGCCGAATTTGCCGCCATTGGTGCAAGGCCAGGAGGCCTACTACTGCTGTTGGGCGTTTTTTCCGATGGGATTTGTGGGCGGGACCCACTCCAATGGAGGGAAGGGTAAGGCGGCCCCGGCAGCGGCCGCAGCCGCCTTTCCCAATTGGATGCCACCTGTCTTTTCGACGACGCCGCAGAGTAAAACTCCGGTGGCTGCCACGGCGGTCCCCGTGGTGGCCAATTCGGGTGGAGTGATGGATGTTTCGGATGGGAACCCGGATTTGGGGACTAATCAGAAGAAGAGGGGACGGCCCAGGAAGGTTATTTGATTTGGTGGTTTAAGGCAGATGACTCTTTGTAATTTTTAGGTTGGTTTTCTGAAGCTGCTCGGTTTGGAAAATGCGGAAGGTACTCTCTTTACAGTCTTTACTTTTGTTGTTGTTGATCTTGGGGTAGAATGTAATTGTTGCTTTGTAGATGTTGTTGTCTTCTGAAGTTATTGAACTGACTGCGTTTGTAGATTTTGTAGTTGATTTGTAATCAGTAATGTGATGCCATTAAGCTTTTTCAACCATTCTATGGAGCCTTTTGCTGCCTCTTTATACTGGATGCATGCGCATGTAAATTTTGTGGATGCATGTCTGATCAGGGTAGCTGATTAGCTGAATCATCTTGGGTGTAGATGAACAGAACAGAACTTAAGTCTTTTTTTCTTTTTTTTAACACTTGAGTTCTATGATATCGTAATGAAGAAAAAATTTGTGATTGTTCTTTGCTATGGTAGTTACTGTGTGCTGTTCAATATGTGAAAGAATGCAGAGGTTGACGGACAAACAAGAAGACTAAAATTAAATTAACCGAGGCTATAGAGCAGAGTGTAGAAACTCCATGAAATTTAAGTACTGCTTAGATATAAACTCATTGACTTGCATTCAGGCTTCAGATAGCAATCCTAACTGATTCTAACGAGCCTAACTAATTGTTTCTTCATATGCATATTTTCTGTGTCGGTGAAACTCTAAAAGAATCGTGCACACGAAACTTCATGTCATACTTCTATAGTTGCAGCTGCTGCATCACAGCAGTTACAGCATCCCCTGTTATAAATGGGTGTCAGCAGCCGTTTTTGATGTAGATGATGAAGTATACTGGATAGAAATAATGTATGGGAGTATTCTGTGCGGTCATTGTAAGTGCAGTTCGACTTTGAAC
Organism: Prunus dulcis; assembly: GCF_902201215.1. Classification (NCBI taxonomy): domain Eukaryota; kingdom Viridiplantae; phylum Streptophyta; class Magnoliopsida; order Rosales; family Rosaceae; genus Prunus; species Prunus dulcis. The sequence continues at coordinate 39,763,046 of NC_047650.1, read as the reverse complement.
GTCTAATAGGCTTAACCCGCAACCCCTAACTATAAAGGGTGAATACTACCTTTAAGGCTATAAGTTTTTCCGGTGATTTGTGTAGATACATAAACGTTCTTTGTTTTCCCTTTGGGGAAGAATTTAAAGAAATTTAGAATGGAATTGCTGTTAATCTGCCTTTCCTTAGACTGAGTATTTTGTTGGTAACATCATTGTCATTGTTTTTGTTCTGAGTCAAACTAATTTCCTTGTAACACTTCTCAGAGCAATTGCTGCGATGTTAGGAAACAGACTACTGCCAAAAAAAAAAAAAAAAAAGGGTGTACGACATGATAGATTTGGTTTTGGATTAATGGTGTACCCTACAAATGCCTGTACTTTTACAAGGGACCACATGCTTAGAGAAAATTTCCATTTCAACTTAACGTAGGAAAACATTGTACTTTGGTGTGTGGATGGTCCTTTTCACATTTAAAGGTGAAAGTGATCCTTTTGCAAATTCTTCATTGCTGAGGCGTACGCAAATGGGATGAAGTGAATTAGGATGTCTGGTTAACTGGCATCAAATTTGATTGCTTTATGAGGGGAAGTTGATCAATTTTGTGAACCAAGAAAAAGTAGGTGCATGCAAATTTACAGGTCCTATTCCTTGGCACCAAATTATTGCAGAACTGGAACTTAGACGCCCAACTGCTGTACTCATACGATTTTTTATTTTTATTTTTTTATATATGTATAATTATCTTTGAGTTTGGATCATGTCATTGTCTTTATACGTCCTGATAATCCTTGGTTTAAGGATTTTTGCGGACATTTTGACATGAGGGAGGAATGCAGTTTTTTTTTTTAAAAACAAACAACAAACATAGGGTTGTGTGGTATGCTTTTTTCTTCACGGGATTTTCCTGTTTTGGGGCTTTTTATGAGACAACCTCAGGGACCGTACACCCCTTTTTTTTTTCTTTTTTTTTTTTTCTTCCCAGTTGTTCTGGTTACAAATTAACGAAGTTTCTCTTTCTTTATTTATTTATAATATAAAAAAACACCTTTTGTCCTCCCAAATGGAAAAAAACAAAAACATGAAATTCGTTTTCACGGGTGAGGGAAATTTCCAACAACGTTTGCAGGCGGGCATATGATCCTCTTATCTTAGGAGAGACAATAAGTTGTGTTATTCCCAAGACTCTTGGATAATGCTTGCTTTATGGACAGTCTGACGATTCAAGCTTTGGAATTTCTCTTTATTCTTTCTGTCACACCAACATGAATTGCCACATCATCTTTTTAATTTTCTTAAAATTTGTTATTATTATCTCTGTCAAGCATCACATGTTTCTCTTTCTTATCCTCAGCTTAGTTCTTCCTGTATCTTTTGGCCTGTAAAATATATCCACTGATTGAAGAAAGAGAAATAACGCATAGGAGAGAGAGCCATTCAAACCTGGGAAACTAAATAGACCAAAAATATAATTATAATCAAGAAAAATAGAAGTGTTGACTTCATCAAATAAATTTAGAAACCATAAAAAAGCTGACCAAACACGCAAGTTAGTATTAAAAAGTTAGTATTTTGCCTGAGAATCCCAGCTGCAAACGTGTCCTTCTCCGCCATTGCCATCTCATTATGCCTTTGGTGAGAAGAACAGATTTGCAGCTGGAATTGGCATTGCTATTTTAAACAACCCTGGCGGGTGTGATCAAGGGGTGCTATTTTGCTGCCGATGTAGGTGGCAAAGATGTCATTATCGAATAATCTGACTCCAAGGAGCTAATTAAAACTGTGAAGGGAAATATCTCAAAAGGCAAGTGGAGCTAGCATGTATCCTATTTTGACGATGAGAATCCGGGAAGTGCGTAGATTCAGGTCGTGTGTTTGGCGTTGGATTACACGTCAAGCAAAGTCGGTTTCTGATGCCTTGGCAGGAAGGGCTAAGAAGTTACAAACTCATTGCCTTTCATTGATCAGGCTTCAGATATCAATCCTAACTAATGGATAACCGGGCGTTTGCTGTCTTGGTGAACTTCTAAAACAATCTTGCACTCCAAGCTTCATATCATTACTTGTATAGTTGCACCTGCTGCATCATAGCAGTTACAGCATCCCCTGTTATAAATGAGTGTCAGCAGGCTGCACATGTTTTTGATGCAGCTGCTGAAGTATACTGAATTTATAACAATATGTAGCATTGTTGCATGGTGTTACTTCTTACTTGGTTACAAAGGCTCCGTTTGGATGGAGGGATATAAAAGAAGGGATTTGGATTTGAAAACAAGGTAAAACTTGCTAACAAAGAATAACCACATTAGATTAAGGTTATTTGGAATAACTAGATGTAGTATCACATGTAATTAAGGAATCATTTGAAATCCATTCTTGTACGAGTCTAAGGAATCCTTCCGTCCATATGGAGGCTAAGGTTCCTTTGGGGAAAAATTTGTTAGAAATTTAGAATAGAATTGATGTTAATCTGCCTTTCTTAGACTGGCAGTATTTTGTTGGTTTGGTACTAATACTTCTCAGAGCAATTGCTGCGATTTTAGGAAGCAGAGACCACTGGAAAAAAAACAAGCTTTAACAACATGATAAGATTTGGTTCTGGACTAATGGTATACCCTACAAAATGCCTGTACTTTTATAAGGGACCACATGCTTTAGAGAAAATTTCCATGTCCATTTCCATTCAAGTAGGAAAGCATATTGTACTTTTTTTTGTGTGTGAATGGTCCTTTTCGCATTTAAAGTTGAATGTGATCCTTTTGCAAATTCTTCATTGCTGAGGCAGACACAAATGGAATGAAGTAAATTAGGATGGCTGATTAACTGGCATCAAATTTGTTCACTTTATGAGGAGAAGTTGATCAATTTTGTGAACCAAGAAAAAATAGGTGCATGCAAAGATTACAGGTCCTACTCATTGGCACCAATGATCGCAAAACTGGAACTGAGACACCCAATTGCTCTGCTGATATGAAAGTTTTTTTTTTTTCATATATAATTAGTTATTAGTTTTGATCATGTCCTTGTCTTTATATGTCCGGATGATCCTTGGTTTAAGGATTTTCGCGGTTATTCTGAACACAAGGAGTGCAGTATGACTTTTTTTTTTCCTTCTTAAACAACTTACAGATTAGAAAGTTAAGAGTCTGTATTTTGTACTCCACACACCTATTTCCTCCCCCACCCCACCCTCCCCAAAAAGAAAATAAAAATAAAAACATGAAATTCGTTTTCACAGTTGAGGGTAATTTAATTTGATTTTGGATAATCTGCTCCAACAAGCTATGCAGGCATATGGTCCTCTTATCTTAAAAGAGCCAATAAGTTGTGTTATTCCCAAGCATCTACTCTTGGATAATGCTTCGCGGGACAGTCTGACAACTCAACCTTTGGAATCTCTCTTCTTCTCATTCAGATTCAGGCCAAACATACTTTTTCACTATGATATGACCTCATTGGGACTTTGAAATATGTCTCTATTCCGTCATACTATGAAAAAGTTATTATGTGTAAATCGCTTGTATAAGAAAAATGCTTAGACATGCCACCTTTTTATACCACTTTATAATATCAATTTATGTGGCAGTTGACATAATAATTCCAAACTCTTATGTGGCAACTAACATAATAACCCATGTCATCTACCACATCAGCTCATATTTATTAATTTTTAATTTTTAATTTAGTGAACAAATTAATATATATCCAAAAATATGCCCTCCCCTTCCTTCTTCTCTCCTCCTCCGCCCTTCTTCTATCTCCCCTCCTCTCCCCTCACTTCTTGCACGCCCCTCCCCTCATTTTCCCTCTCCTCCCTATCTTTGGATGGCTTTGTTGTTTAGTCGTGTTGGCTAAATCGATTGGATGCTCTTTCATTTTGTTTGTCTTCCTTTGTAGATTTCGGATAGAGACGAGGTGGCTAAGCAACTTTTATTTTCTTGATGTGTATTTACAGTTTTCTTGATTTGTAATAATTGCATCAACTCCTTGTGAGTTTGGTGTTTGATTGTAATCTAGTCTCTATTTGTATTTTGTACTTATGAGAGTTTAAAAGTTGTTGTATTGGCATACTTGGGCGATCTGATCCATATCAGGTTTGTTCAGGAGTGCTACTTTTATGCCGAATATTTTTTGGCCTTATGTGGCATGTATCATGATTAACTCTGTATGGTTACTATGCTTTCATATTTGTATTACCCATTTGTGGGTATTTGTATTTGTTCTTACCCTTGTAGTTGATGATCTTTGTGTTTACTTTATGAATACAAATGTCAGTTTTCTTAAAAAATAAAATAAAATAAAAGCCTCTTTCTCACTCCTCCCGTATCATCCCTTTTCTCACCAACGTGATTGAAGACGACCACCACCAACGGTTCAAATGGGTTGTCAATGACAATAGCAACGCAGAAAGGAGAAACCCATCAATCACTGGTATTGTCAAATATCTAAGGGTGCCCACAAATAACACTCCCGTGAGGTAAAACCACACGAACTTCCTATTTAGATGCTCCAAATAACGTCACCTATTTGTCCAAATCACATGAAATGCCTATTTTATTCGTGTGGAAGGTGACATGGATAGTTACCTGAAAACAAAATCTTACACTATAAAACTGAAAAGTTTTATGGAAACTAAAATAAATCATGTGGAAGGTGACATGGATTATCATGTCAGATGTCACATAATATAATATATAAAAATGGTATGAAAATGTTATATGTCTAGCATTATCCTTTTTGTAAATATCAGTAATGCTACAAGTATCAACTTACATACCAACTTATGTGGCATTGACATATGACTTGAATTACCATGTCATGTGTCACATTACCTTTTTAATTTTGTTCAATTTTATTATTACTCTCTGCCAAGTTATCCCACCACCACCACCAGCAACACCAGTCTCCACCTCTGCATAACATCTCAATAATGATGTTTAACAAAGTTGATTTGTTTTTCATTCTTTATGAAGTTGAGTTCAACCCATCAAATGTTTCTCTTTCTTCTCCTCAGTTCAGTTCTTCTTGTATCTTTTGGCCTATAAAATAGCCATTGCCTGAATAAAGAGAAATAACGCACAGAGATCCATACAAACTGAAAAGAGATTAACTTTCATGCAATTCGGCATGTCATTGAGTTATTGGCTGGAGATAGCAAAAAGTGCTATTCCCGTCACAAGAAGTTTGTCTGAGCTAGGAAACTAAATAGACAAAAACTACGAATCTAATAAAGAACATAGAAGAGTTTACTTGATCGTCTAGGATTTTTTCTGTGTGGTATAAAAAAACCTTGAAAAAGAAGCAAAAAGTTCAAACAAACAATGAATTTGCTTTGATGAATTGATGTCTTCCACTCCTTGGCGGCCCAACTATGGAGATCCAGAGAAAGGTTTGGCTTCCTCTGGAAAGGTTTGGCTTCCTGTGGAAAGGTGGACAAGCTTCAGTTCTGTTATGCGTGCTTGGTTTTTGTTAAAGAAATGTGTGGGCCTTTATTCCCTATGTATAGCAAAGGGTGAGTGAGCGAGGGTTATGGCCCATAGTAGGGTTTAGCTGGATCCACCCTCGGACTTGATCTAGAATTTCACATCTCATCATTGTGGCTATTAAACTCCTTTTTGTTTTGGGGTCAATATTGCGGCTATTAAACTTTGTATATCATCGCTTATGAGAACTAGATCAAAGAAAGAGTGAGATATTTTGGCCCAAATATAGGGCAAATCCTCCGTCACGACCAAGTTTGGAAGAGGTAATTTGATTTTTCCTCTATCATATTCTCCATCACATTGCAATGTTATATGCCCTCAAATCAACTTGGGATTTCCAGGACGTGGGGAACCAGCAAAGAAAACAATTCATATTGGCTCTATGGACGTTTGACAATGGCGGATCTAGTACTACATCGATGACAATGTTGCGGCTAGGATGAAGCTACGGTTTGGTCTACTTAATCAAATAAAGTTAGAAAACATAAAAAAGACGACTAAACTAAAATAAATAACCTGTAATTTGATATGAATTGTCATATCATATAACACATCAATTGGTATTAAAAAGTTGGCGCCCTAGCAACTGTTGTAAATATAAACCATGTTTGCATGTCATGCACTTTTTAAAAACACACTCATTCTTTCTTCTTCTTTTTTGGGTCAAACACACACTCATTGTAAACTAGCTTGAAGCTCAAATTTTTTTTTTGGAACCCTAAACTAGCTTGAAGCTTAGGGTAGCACCATAAAAGAAAACTTCGAAAGCTCGGCCGAAACTCAAGCCCAAACCCTATGGATATTGAGTACCAGATTTTGTACTGTTTTTGGGCCCATCCAACTCGGGTTGAATTGAAATAAAAATTTGGATCAGAACTAGGTGGGGCCCAACCAATCCACAAGATAAAAAAAACAAAAGAATTTACCACCTAGTCTCAAAAATATAACCGTCGATATATTCGAACAATGTTCAAAGTATTATGGACATTAAATCCAAAAAAATTAAAAGGTACTATGGCCATTACTCCATGCCTATAATTTTATGGCGGAAGGAAAAATAAAAAAGTTAAGAGCATATTTATTTATTGGGGATGAGTATTTGAATTATTCTAATTAATGATTTTCATATGTTTACAAACACGTGTATTGAAATTATTTCAATTCATAACTTTTCATGTATTTATTAACATAAAAAAATAAAAAAATTTGTGGGTTGCATATTAAAATCAATTGATCCAATTCTAATTTCTTAATTCTCATATTCTTAATTTATGACTTCTTAGATTCTTAATAACTAAACATGCTTTAATATGAGAAAACTTGTATATTCTGAAAATAATACTGTATTGATATTTCCAACCAATCATATTTTGTCATGCTGATGAGAATTTCCCATGACGAAACTTGATTGGATAAGAATAAAAAAACAGCGGTATTTTCCTTTACACGTAATTTCTTCTCCTTCAATTACCTCCAATTTTCGACATTTGAAAAAAATAAAAACCAAACGTATACAGTCTGACAGAAAGGAACCCAATAAAGTTGCTTGGTTTTGTCGTTCCAACTTCCAAGACACTTCTCCGCCCACTCAAACCTTCTATTTCCTGTTCATCCTTCGCTCACACAGAACGCCGCGGTCGTTCTCAATCTCAGTCTCTTGCTGCGCCGTCTCTGGTGAAACTGTAAGAACCCAAATCCTCTTTTGTTTGAATGTTCTATTTTGGCTGTTTATACTTTGTTGTCACTTAAACAGTACTAGTTTTGTCATATGGTCCGAGTTGTTCTGTTTGGTTGCTGAGAAAATGTAGGAAAGAACAAAAGGAAGACATCAAAGTTTTAAGCTTTGAAAACGAGGGTCAAATTTGACAATGGGATGTAAAAATGTTCATAGAAAACTGCTTATATTTTAGCAAGGTAATCTGATAATGGTTATTCCCACAAATTGTTAAGGAAAGAACAAGACGGTGAGATCAAGGTCTAAGCTTTGAAATGAGGTTCAAACGTTCATACAAACTACTTACGTTTTAGCAAAGTAATCTATGCATGGTTGTCTCAACAGAATCTTTAGTATGAAGATCATCTTGTCACCATTATATTTAAATGCCAATTACATTCTTATTACTTTTGATCAGTGTAATAAAAACTTTAAAATTAAGACCAATATGGTAATTATATACCACCATCCAAACTTTCTTTCTAACTCCATCACATTTAAATACACGTTTAATTAACTAACATGTTACTAAATGGACAAAATCTTGTTACTAACATGTTAACTTGGGAATCAAAGCATGATGAACTTTTGCAGCCCCCGGATGCAGGTCTAAAGGTTGGAGAAAATCTTAGATTATTCCACAATGCTTACATCAAAGACTCATGATTTATAGTTATTATGTGAACGACCATAGCAGTTCCACAATGCAAGATTCTTCTGTCTCGTGTCATACTATGTCCCGCTTAGATACTTCATTGTCATGCTACTTGGTCCACCTTGGGACTGCCTTACTCCCCCTTTCTATAACTTTGTTGTTGGGGTTACGTGGCTCGGTGCAAGCCATGAGTGAGAATGGGGATTAGTCCCATTAGATAGAAGACACAACAATCTACAATGTTCGAGGAGTGATCCATTTCTAATAGTCTAATAGCACATATGCCTTTTGAGATAAAACCCCGCACACGATTGGTACATTGGGCTTGCCCATACTCCACTCCCTTAGGTGGTTAAATTGGTGACTGTATTGGGTTGGTTCAGAATTAGTAGCGTGTCCACACACTGGTTCATGTCTCAACATTTTTAAGGTCACCTCTCCAATATACTTATATGTTTCTGTACACTGTTTATCCCTTTCTGTATGCTGTAATTTTTATCAATTGTCTAACAATAACTCAAAAGTCGATAGGCAACATAGAAAAGTCTATACCATAGTATGATCAAATCACCATGAGTGGCTCAGTTGACCTGAGTTTCATTAAAAGAAAAAAAAAAGAGCAAAGTACATGTGACAATTGTATGAAACCGAGATACGTGTTCCATTTGTAAATTTTTTTTATCTGTAGAGGTTTGCAGGGCAAGATATTACTTTGAAGTTTTTTGTTTTTGTCTTTTTTATTTAACAACTGCAATGGCAGACAATGAAAAGCAAACACTTTTCAACTGGGAAAGATCGTATTGATGTGAAAGATGAAGAGGATGTTGCTGCTAATCAATTGGGAGGGGAAGTTAAGGTGGCAGATCTGATATGGGTGAAGATCAATGGAGGCTCATGGTGGCCTGCACAGGTATTTGAGATGCTGTATTTGCTGGTTGTTGTGGCATTCAGTAGTCAAGCTATTTAATTTCATTTGCTGATACCACCAGATTCTATTTGATGTTCACTTAGTCATGGTCAAGGATCCACATCGTTATCTTGTTTATTTGGTAGGTTGTTGATGACAATACTGTGAATGTGAACAAGAAGCCAAGTGAAAGATCAGCAGGGAAGGTTCTTGTTCGGCTCTATGGAAGCTATAAATAGTAATTCTTTTTTTCCTTGGTCAGGTGTTTTGTCTTCATCTGTATTCTTGTTATATATAACTTTTGAGATTGTTTTCTTGCAGCTTGTATGTGGACCCTCTGAAATATCATTCTGAATTTGACATAGTATGTTTTGAATGCATTCTAGAATCTCCTTGAATTCTGCCGATGTATTTGAGCACTAATTTCCACCAGATTATAATAGTTTTATGCCTATTGATTGTTGAACTTTCAGATACTCAAGCAGAACAATGGTTGTTATAGGGAAATACTTCTAAAAGCTCTGGAGCAGGTAACTATTCTCTCCTTGATAATTGCTCTTGCATAGGATTGATAACATTTGCTTGCAGTTGATGATTTCTCCTATATCATTTAAATATGTATACAGGATGTTTCTTGCTTAAAATCCAGTAGATCAAAGAAGCAAGGGTCCAACTCTAAAGGTTAGCCAACTCAAAATCCCTGTAAAAATATATTGCATAATATGTATCAGTTAAACAGAATTTTGATTATTATCTAAGTTTAAAGGCTTTATGTATTAAAATTGACAGATGTCTTGGGAATTTATAGCTGATCCTATGTTAAGTTGTCATTGGGAATTTATAGCTGATCCTATGTTAAGTTGTCATCTTCTAAAGAGCCTAAAGTAAATAAAATTATGAAAGGGTAAGGTCAAATGCTTTCAAGACTTCATATTAAATAAATTTCAGAAGGATATAGAGAACATGGTTAGAATACAACTATACTGGTGCTTTCGAACATGCAGATGGTGCTTTCTTCTTGTGTAAATCATGGGATTCCATGTCCAACATTCCCTGTTTGTGTGTGTGAGCTGAGGTCATAGCTCAAGTTTTGTTTCTGTCAGGGTTACAGCTCCAGTTATTGCAGCAATTTACTATTTGATGTTTATGAAATTACTGTGTTAGGAATGACCTGAAAGGAAAGTATTCTACTCTTTCTCACAAAAAGATTCTTATATTGGTCAAAATGTTTATATTATGGAGCAGAAAGTGTAGCAGTTTATTCTCCTACACGCATGTCCAATCACAATCATGCAGGGGAAAATCACCAAACAGATTCGTCAAGCTTAGTAAGTTCTGATATTCAATGGTCCTTATTCTGTAAATTGCTTATTCTTGATGTCACATATGGAAACTTGGTTGCAGACTACTGAGGCTCAGAGAACTGAATTTTCTGTGAGTTCCTTTAGCTGGTCTATGTACATGCTTATCTTCATGGGTTGCATTGTCATGAGTTTCATTAGAAGAAAAAAAAAGAGCAAAGTACATGTGACAATTGTTTGTGCATAATTGTACGAAACCGAGATGCGTGTTCCATTTGTAAAATTTTGTTATCTGTAGAGGTTTGCAGGGCAAGAAAATACTTTGAAGTTTTTTGTTTTTGCCTTTTTTGTTTTGTTTTTTTTCCCGTTTTCAATTAACAACTGCAATGGCAGACAATGAAAAGCAAACGCCTTTCAACTGGGAAAGATCGTATTGATGTGAAAGATGAAGAGGATGTTGCTGCTAATCAATTGGGAGGGGAAGTTAAGGTGGCAGATCTGATATGGGTGAAGATCAATGGAGGCTCATGGTGGCCTGCACAGGTATTTGAGATGCTGTATTTGCTGGTTGTTGTGGCATTCAGTAGTCAAGCTATTTAATTTCATTTGCTGATACCACCAGATTCTATTTGATGTTCACTTAGTCATGGTCAAGGATCCACATCGTTATCTTGTTTATTTGGTAGGTTGTTGATGACAATACTGTGAATGTGAACAAGAAGCCAAGTGAAAGATCAGCAGGGAAGGTTCTTGTTCGGCTCTATGGAAGCTATAAATAGTAATTCTTTTTTTCCTTGGTCAGGTGTTTTGTCTTCATCTGTATTCTTGTTATATATAACTTTTGAGATTGTTTTCTTGCAGCTTGTATGTGGACCCTCTGAAATATCATTCTGAATTTGACATAGTATGTTTTGAATGCATTCTAGAATCTCCTTGAATTCTGCCGATGTATTTGAGCACTAATTTCCACCAGATTATAATAGTTTTATGCCTATTGATTGTTGAACTTTCAGATACTCAAGCAGAACAATGGTTGTTATAGGGAAATACTTCTAAAAGCTCTGGAGCAGGTAACTATTCTTTCCTTGATAATTGCTCTTGCATAGGATCGAAAACGTTTGCTTGCAGTTGATGGTTTCTCCTATATCATTTAAATATGTCTACAGGATGTTTCTTGCTTAAAATCCAGTAGATCAAAAAAGCAAGGGTCTGAGTCTAAAGGTTAGCCAACTCAAAATCCCTGTAAAAATATATTGCATAATATGTATCAGTTAAACAGAATTTTGATTATTATCTAAGTTTAAAGGCTTTAAGTATTAAAATTGACAGATGTCTTGAGAATTTATAGCAGATCCTATGCTAAGTTGTCATCTTCTAAAGAGCCTAAAGAAAATACAATTATGAAAGGTTGTCAAATGCTTTCAAGACTTCATATTAAATAAATTTGAGAAGGATATAGAGAACATGGCTAGGTTACATCTATACTGGTGCTTTCGAACAGGCGGATGGTGCTTTCTTCTTGTGTAAATCATGGGATTCCATGTCCAAAATTCCCTGTTTGTGTGTGTGAGTAGAGGTCATAGCTCAAGTTTTGTTTCTGTCAAGGTTACAGCTCCAGTTATTGCAGCAATTTACTATTTGATGTTTATGAAATTACTGTGTTCGAAATGACCTGAAGGGAAAGTACTCTACTCTTTCTCACAAATAGATTCTTATATTGGTCAAAATGTTTATATTATGGAGCAGAAAGTGTAGCAGTTTATTCTCCTACATGCGTGTCCAATCATAATCATGCAAGGGAAAATCACCAAACAGATTCGTCAAGCTTAGTAAGTTCTGATTTTCAATGGTCCTTATTCTGTAAATTGCTTATTCTTGATGTCACATACGGAAACTTGGTTGCAGACTACTGAGGTTCAGAGAACTGAATTTTCTGTGAGTTCCTTTAGCTGGTCTATGTACATGCTTATCTTCATGGATTGCATTGTCATGCATTTGCATTATCCAATAAATGTACTATTAGGTAAGGGTTTCTCCGAGAAGACAGCAGTATGTCACTATACCACAAAGTAAGCTGGAGCCAAATATGCCAATTGCCAAAGAGGAAGAAGCAAAAAGAAAATCCCCTTGGGAAGATGGTTTGCAAAAGAAACTTAAACGAAATGGCTCAAGTGATCAGGCAGAAGTGAGTGCTCGGAGATTAAGAGTGATGCAACATCTTGGCCTCATTGCTCCTTCAGGATCTCCATTCCACAAAAATGGACTCATTGTCTGACTAAAGGTATTACATTGTTGTTGTTTGTTATGGTATTGATTATCTGTTAAGAATGCTAAGTTTTCTTTTCTCTTCCTTTGCAGCTATTATGATGTGCCATATAGATACTTCAATTTTGGCCAGAACCATTCAGACTTAACAACCTGTTTTTAACGTTAGATGCTGCTAGCTGTTAGCTTTTGATGTAAGAATTGCAGAGTTGATGCATAGGTTTGTGCTGTAAGGTCACTGACAAAGTAAGCCTGATTATTCTCGGCTAGTGGATTTTTTTGCTTGTTTTTGTTTCTGGGTGGTTGCAAAGTCTAGTGGGTTGTGCTCAGTTTATTTTTGTGCTTCTGGGTTAAGCAATTGAATTTAGAAGGAAACTTTCAAAGTGATGAATTTGAAATGCAGAATTTTATGTATATCTTATGTAAATTCTTATTTGTAGGAAGAAAAAAAATTCTATCTTTTGGCCTGAACCAAAAAGAAGAAAGATATACTGTAAGGCCTGAAAAACAAACGCTTTTATTTTTTGGATTACACAGACCTATGACTTGTACAACCTGGGCTATAGCCCAGGTGAGTTTTTATTTATTTATTTCTTATAGTTAGTGTTAATGTTAATTCCATTTATAGCAGAAATATTAATTTGAACTAATTGGATAATTGTAGTGTAGAGTTGCCGTCTGTCCATCTGACTCTACCTTTGTGATGATAAATTTTCATTTTTGAATTTTCTTATGAATTTTCTTCTCTTAATTCATTTTTGTTCATCATGGTTTACCTTACATGGCATTGTTGGTGTAAAATAGGCCTTTTAAACAAATAAAATAAAAATGATATGTTCTTAAATTCATGTATATATATATATATATATATATATATATAATCAATTCCTTAAGCCTAAAATCTAACAGTTCAATAAAGTAAATCTAGTCCATTCCATTTTGAAATCTTGGGTCGTCTCATTTGATCAGATGAAACCATTGAGTTGGAGATTTAAGCTCTTCTTTGAACTTGTTCATTCTGACTTGCTAAACATTTTAAGCATCCTTGATTGATCTGCAACGCAATTAAACATTTTTCTTCTCCCAAGTGGTTGGGAGAGCAAAACAATGAACTAAAGCCAACAATGCTAGGCTTGGCTTATATTACACTTATTGTCAAATTCAGGGAGGAGTGCATGATTTTTAGGGTGCCGATAAACTACAGATAGCCGGAGGCCGAGCTTAGTACTACGATAGTCCTGAACAAGTCTTCTACTAACCTTTTACCCTCATTTAATCTTTTTGATGGTTAGGAGGTTTCGAACTTGAATTTTCTTTCAAAAAATTTTAATAAATAAATATTAAAAAAATTTGTTGAAAAAACTCTTCCGATATTGAGAAGAGAAATACCACTAGACCAATAACGAGGGGGTAAACTTGTTTTAAAGTTAAAAAAGTATTCAACCATGAATGTTCAGTTCTTTTGATTTTTACTATTTTAACCTTTAAAATATAGTTTGTGTTCTCTTGTGACAATATATAACTAGTTAAAATAAATTAGCACAGTTTTCAGGGAATTGGAATGTTACACTAACTGCCAAATTGTGGTTTTATACATTACCAAAAATTGTAATTTTTATAAACTAAATAAACTATATCATTATATTATCATTCTCACTAACATATTCCATGCATACGACAATATTTGCCCCTTGAAAACATGCTACACTTGCATAGTTTGTTTTTTACCTTGGCTACTTTATTTTTGGTTTCTTTATTGCTCTTGTTATTAGTTGCTGCAGTTCCTTTATTCATTGGCATGGCTCAAGTTAGTATTCTAGCTTTTAGCTCTTAGCAAAGCCAAAAAACTTATAGCTAGGTTTTGGACTGTCAGCAGGACCTACACAAATATAATGGGGTTCAAACAAAAGCCATTTTAGGGTGTGTGGTCCAGGCAGAAGCCAGAAGCCAGAACCAGAGGCATGGCATGCTCTGAAATATGGTGGAATCACTATTTATATACATAGAGAGAGACAGAGAGCCTATAGGCAGATGTCATGTTCATAAAAACTGTTGTAATTTGCATATAGCCAATAGTGAATAAATTTTTATTATGACTGCAACCTCTGCTCTCTTCTGCATCACAATCTGAACTCTCAGCACTTGTTGGTCGGCTGCCCTACTGAGATGGGATGTTGATCTTACTTCCTCTCTCCCTCAACGTTTTCAATTCATGCCTTTGTGGGGTCCAACTAGCATCCTCAGTCCTCACAAGATGGGTAATTTTTGGAATTTTATTTTTTTTAATTAAATTTTTTATAAGAAAAAAAATTTGATGTATTTCTGGACAGATTGAAGTACTAATATTGGGTCACAGTTAAAACCTAAGGCAAAAGAAACGAAGGGTTTTTTCCAAGTGATGACAGGGAGAAAAGAGACAACACAGGCCATGCCATGGAAACTTTTCTCCAATTTTAGGGACCAAAATGATCAGATATATTGGTAGTGTAGTGTATTTAAGTTTTTGTTTGTGACCTTCATCATACTTTTCTCTACAGTTTGTTTGGGTGAAAATTGGCTATGGTCAATCAATTTCATGGCTTTAAAATCCACAACTATGCTTTTTGGGGTGAACAACAGTGTACCGAGGTTGCTCATTGCTTGGGAAACTTGGTGACATTTATTGATGGTTTTATTATGTTATGGAATGATGATCCTCCTTTACCCTAATGATTCTTAATGCTCGGTAAAATATCGTCTTAATATCTAGAAAAAAAATATTGTGGGATGCGTATTCAAATACAGTTGTGTCACAGTTAACGGGGGTAGTTGAGTGGAAAGGGCATTGACTTGCAGACCAATGGTCTCAAGTTTGAACCCAAATAACACCTTAATAATGTACATTCATGTCACCAATGACAAATTATTGCCCAACGTTGAACATATAAAGTAGAACATTTTCTTCAATTTTAAATGAATCTTGTTGAAACTTAAACAATATTTTAGCGTCATTAAATCATTTTTTTAAATTTTAGTGACCAAATAAGGGTTAAATGAGATTTCATGATTTGAAAAGACAGTTTACCCTTGAAAACTTCACACATGAACTAAGATTTGATAGACGTAACATAACGAAGTGATACATCCAAATTGTGCAACTTGACCTAAATTAAAAGATGCCCATGTCAATGGGGTTTAGTCCAGTTGAAAAAGACATTGACTTGCATATTAATAGTCTTAGATTTGAACCTTTTTGGCATATTGGCATGCATGCGAAAGCACCCCCTTCTCAAATGAGTTTTTATAAAAAAAATAGCCAAAATTTACGCCCAACTTTCATAAATGTCAGTTTTAAAAATAACCAAAAACTCAATTAAATAGGCTTAAATGCCCTCAAAACTAAAACCCACATAAATAAATAAAAGAAAGTCAATTAGACAAAGAAAAAATAAAATAAAATAGGAGAGTGCAACACAGAATCTATTTTGCTGCTATTATGCTCCCTTGTAACTGCGGGAAGAGAAATTAAGAAAGCTAGAGATGTAGACTCTAAAGTAACGACATGAGAAGGCTGTTTGGGATCAGTCTTGAAGGAGACATCAAGCTGCAAGCAATGCAAAACTCATCCTGCTCTTGTTGATGACATACTTTCTAAAATTCTAAGTCGTTTAACTGAAGACATGAAAGGGTTTAACTTTTTGATAAATTTGTAAATGTCACACTTGGAGAGAAAGACGAGTGGATCATGATAACACGATTACACTGTTGCTGACATATTTTGTGTTTCATGTAGTTCAATGGTGGGGTGGGAAATATGAGGCTGCAAGGGAGAAAAGCCAGAAGTAGTATAAAGAAGGGAAATTTGTCCTTGAGACATTCCATACTCTTGGTCCTGATGGAAGCAACTACTTTAACTCTGGAAACCCAGATTGGTGGAAGCGATGTTGATGATGCCTGATTGATCAAACATTCAGGAAATTGCACTTAGTTAAAATGTATATTCTTTGCTACCATGTTTTTCTTATTATCACATTTTGATTGATTTTTCTTAGTCGATAATGCAATCTAGGGTCCTAGGTTATTTCTATTGTCATCTCCAATTGTTTAGAACCTTGCCATTTTTGATGACCAATAAGTTCTTAAAGAAAAAAAGAAAAAAAAACAAAGGTTGTCTACTTCTGATTTGCTATGTTTGGTGTTATCTTCTTCAGTCGATGCTTGAAAAGGCAGCAAGTGGAGATGTCTATTTGGCATAGTAGTCGAATCATATGCTTGGATATGAAATCAAGTTTTCTTGGCATATTCTTTAATATATATATATTGTCTGACTGACTTTTATTTATTTATGTGAATTTTAGTTTTGAGAGCATTTATGTCTATTTAAGTAAGTTTTTAGCTATTTTTGAAAGTTTTTATAAAAACTGACATTTATAAAAGTAGAGGATAAATTTTAACTATTTTTTATTAATAGAAAGGCCGGCATAAACATTTTAAATAAAACAAAAAGGCTAAAGATTTAGACTCCTTACTTTAGTGCCAAAATAAAAGATATAAAATTATTAAAGAGACCATATTATTACCACACACATTGTGTATTATGTATCTAATAGTGAGGAGATATACCCTACCTCCATTAGAAAGTTATATCACCATATGTGGTACAATAATTTGGTCTATAATGTGGTACAATAACCTAATCTCCCTAGCATACTGTAACGATAAGAATAAAGAAAAAAAAAATCTAAAATTAATTAGTGCCTTATCAAAATTAACAAGCATTTGTGCCTTTTTGGGTTATGGGGAGAGTGTAGAGGTTCATCACTTGGAGGTAACAGAAAAGAAAGGGAAGAGAAGAGGAGAGAGAGAGAGAGAGCAAAATGAGGAAAAGGTTGGGAGAAAGTGTAACAAAGGGCAAGAAAAGCAAGAACTGAAACTGGAAAGTGAAGGCGAAGGCAAAAGAGGTTGTCGGCTAATGATGTCGCTGCTGTCACCTTTGATTCTTCTAAAAAAAGCTGTTGCCGCCGCCGTTAATAGTTTCATTATTACGTACGAATTATAGCTTTGGCCCCCTTCCTTCCTTCCTCTGAAAATGATATTTGATTCGCTTTGTGTTATATATGTGTTTCCTCTTTTTAAATTTTGAGTTTAATATTAATGGTTTTTTTCCTTACAACAAAGCTACATCACTGTAAAAACGAAGATAAAAACTATTAAACCAAATATGCATTGCTCGTTCAGATAAAATATTTTCTTCATCACAATTATGACATTAATTTTGTAAGATTATGTGGGTTAGATAATGGGTTTTACAAATGTTTGCATCATATCTGACCGGCCTTTTATGTCATGACACGTGGAAAAGACCTGATACCAAGCAAGGCACAGAAGCCCACGCTGACCAATTTGGCATTACAATCGGTAGTCGCCCCTCGACACCACTTACTGATTCTACATCAATTAGGGCCCAAGTGCCCACACTGACCAGCCCAGCCTTACAATCGGTTGGTGCCCTCGACACCCACGACCAATTCCACACTGGCCGGCCAAGTCGCATAGGTTCTCAATCGACAGTCGGCAGGTACCCTCGGCATCCTCTACTGATTCAACCTCCCATAAGGTATCTTATAGGAATCTCTCAGGTTCCTTACTAATATATTCGCTAGGACATGTGGCAGTCTTCTAGGCTACTCCTACGAGCCCCACATCGAAAATTTACACCAAGAGGACACCCTAATACCTCTATAAATAGAACCCCTTGCCTCCAAGGTACAAGGTAACAACTACTTGACACTTATCCCCTTATTTTATCAATAGCTAACTCCTCTCTTCTTCGGCTAACTTTAGCATCGGAGGGCCTTTGGCTGGCACCACACCGGTGTCTTAGGTCTTACCTACTGCTCTTCCCTTCCCTCTCTCTCTCTCTCTCTCTCTCTCTCTCTCTCTCTCTCTCTCTCTCTTTGCAGATAATCCTCAGCTTGCCGAAGAGAAGTGCTTACTGAATGCAAATCAGATCACACCTCATCTTTAAGTTTTAGCCCACTACTGATCATCTAGTTTTGAGCACCGACAACAAATTCATTACAAGTTAAACTTTTGTTAACTTTAATGTGATTTTACTAAAGCTCAAAAGTTACTTCTTCTTGACTTCGAAAAAACTAAAGTTGATTAAGTCTTGGATTCGATCTCCTCCCAAATGTGTAAATTCGCAAGAAAAGTATTACTACGTTAACCTTTATTTGTTAACTTATAAGCGATTTCATTTTAATCACAATATGACATGTTTATTTTTTTGGGTGGATAATACAATGTAACATGCTTGAACTTTCAAATAATAATAAAATTGACATACTTGGTAACATGGACATGTCACACGGATTCTTTAACAATATTCCCTTGGTCCCCTTCCAAACCTGTCCCCTTCTTTCACTCTTTTTGCCCTTTCTCCAAGTTTCTAGTCCTGCCTCGATCCACGTTTTCCATGTTCTTTCTTTAATTTCCTTTTATTTATCTAAATAATCTATATTCATTGTTCGCTTGTTTAAAATTTAAAATTTTATTTATTTATTATCTCATCAACCCATCAGCGGTAAATAAATAAAAAAGTAAAAACCAAGTCAAATAACTCACTGTTTTTCTTGTTCACTTCACTTCCAACTCCTACTTGCTCTTCTTCCTCTCACTTCCTCTCTTCTTCTTCTTCTTCTTCTTCTTCAAACCCATCTCTCTCTCTCTCTCTCTCTCTCTCTCTCTCTCTCTTAAGTACACCCCAGTTCCCTATAACTACACCTACCCAACAAAACCCAACTCTTCTTATTCTCAAACACTTGATTTTCATTACGAGAGAAAAAAAAAATGCTTCCTTTCCTGAGCTGGTCTGATCAAAATCACTACGCACACGACCCGTCGCTGGTCAACCTGATGGACGGCGCAGATTCCATCCTGAGCCCAGCAGCCTCCATGACCGAGACCTCCAGGTCAGCAGAAGCATCCAAGAGCCACAAGGAAGCCGAGAGGAGACGCAGGCAGCGTATCAACACCCACCTCTCCACCCTCCGCACTCTCCTCCCCAACACCACCCGGGTGAAAAAACCAAAACCATACTCCCTTTCTCGTTATTTCGATTTAAATATAGGGGCATTATGGTAATTGTACTCAGCGTGATTTTAATTTTATCCGCAGACGGACAAGGCGTCGTTGCTAGCGGAGGTGGTGCAGCACGTGCGGGAGCTGAGGAGGCAGGCTGGTGACCTTGCGCGACAGGACGGGGGCTCGTGCTGCGGCGGCACCACCGGTTCGGAGCCCTGGCCGTTTCCGGGCGAGTTGGACGAGGCCACGGTGAGCTATTGCGACGGCGAGGCGAGGCTTCTGAAGGCGACGCTGTGTTGCCAGGATAGGCCGGGTCTGAACCGGGACTTGATCCAGGCGATCCGGTCCGTTCAGGCCAGGGCGATCCGGGCCGAGATGATGACTGTTGGGGGGCGGACCAAGAATGTGGTTGTGATGCAATGGGCCGGCGGTGGCGGGGAGGAGGAGGTGTGGGCTTTGAAGCGGGCTTTGAAGGCTGTGGTGGAGAATCGGGCCTCGGGTTCTGGGCCGGGTCGGTTGGTTTTGGGGAATAAACGAGCTCGGGTTTATGGGTCGGTTTATGAGGATGAGAATGAATATTAAGGAAGTGTGAGGGCAAAAAGGGAAACTCATATTTTGGGTTGGTGTACAGAAACCTGGATCCTGGATTACATGGAATAAAATCAGTAGGATTTTTTTGTTTTTTGTTTTTTGTTTTTGGGTTTATATATATATACTGAGATCAGATTTTTTATTCTTCTCCTCTTTGAGGAAAAAAAGAAGCAGACTGAAACAATCAAACAATAACCTCTTATGTCTAGTTTAAATTTTAAATTGTAATATATGATTAATTTTAAATTTTAAATTTTTTTTTATGATTTCAAATAAGATTATTGATTTATGTCAATTTAAAAATTCAGAATTTTCTTTTTCAGATTCTAAATTTATTTTTCCCATTCAAAAACCATGTAGTTCCAAGTAGGCATATCCACGTCACTTTACAAACTCTGGATGACTACAGGTCGGGATTGGATAAGATTCAAGCCTTTTTCTATATTGTATTCACGTTTCATTATAATAAAAAAATAAAAAATTATTTCTTGAACTAAAAACTCATCTTTTTGGACCGACCACATGTGAAGGCGGGAACGAACAGAGATGGTCTTCCCAATCCGTAAGTATTATCAGAAACCAACCAACCAACTTGCCTGTATATCATTAAACTCATGAATCTTTGTTTGTTTTCACAATTGCAGGCTCAAAAGCTCGTCGGATTCTTTCAACAATGGCAGCTGTAAGACCTTCCTCAACCTGTAGCAATTACAGAAGAAAATCCTCTGCCTCAATCCTGGTACTTGTTTCAAGCTCTCAATAATATATATATATATATATATATATTTATTTATTATCAAATCGGTTGCCTCACTGATACCCAGATTTTGTTTCTTTAATATGTGAAAATTCCTAGACAAATTCTGCAGAAGTTGAACAAGGAACCCATGTAGAATTACTGCCTTCAGTCAAGTAATTATATCTTCCAATCATTGCTCTTTGATATCAATTATTGTGCTTGAAATGTTACATTAATTTTTTTTTTACCTCATAACCTCTATTATTTTAGTTCCATGTTTGAATATCTGGATCACAAGAAATATGATTTAATCTGTCTTTATTGAAAAGAGGAAATTCATTTTCACCCAAAAAAGAAAACAGAAATTCATGACTAGGGAAACTCTTGAATTTTAATATTATAGATATATTATGATACCACTAAGAGCTCCACCATAACTGCTATGATCTGCCGTCTTTTTGCAGAAGACACCCAGTTAGAAGGCTGGAGGCTTCAAATGATTCCATGGAACTTGCCCATGAATGTTCAAATTGTGAAGGAGAAAATGTGTCAAAAGCTAATAATGGGCCTGACTTGTTTGGTGAGATGAAAGAGAGATTTCTGAGTTTTAAGAAGCACAAATTTTTGTAAGTAGCAATTAAATGTTACACACAACTTGATTGCATATTGGTCTGTATCGTAATTATAATATATTGAACAGGAAAGAGTCAGAGCATTTCCAAACTCTAGCTCAAGCTCAAGCACCCAAGGTAATTATACAAATTTAATTTTTATCTTGTTTTTAATACTTCTTGCTTCTGTTCAGCTTGAAATTGGACAGTTCCATATAAATAAACTTACAAGTTCAAAAACAGTTCATGGTGATTGCTTGTGCAGACTCTAGGGTATGTCCCTCTAACATCCTAGGCTTTCAACCTGGAGAAGCATTCATGATTAGAAACGTAGCAAACCTTGTTCCCCCTTTTGAGGTATATATTAAGCGTTCGCTTCCCTGAGTCCTGACATATTACCTCAAGTCTGAAATATAAACTAACAAATCCTTCTAAACAACCCTTGTCTTTTGCAGAATGGAGCATCAGAAACTAATGCTGCCCTTGAGTTTGCAGTAAATACTCTTGAAGTATGTCATCTTGCTCTTGAATCTGTTTCAACCTGTGTGTTTATGTATAACTTAACTGTGCTTTGCTTAAAATCGGAATCCATCTCCAAATTCGGGGTTATGGAGCTAGCGACCTTGAAAATTGATCAAAATGTTTATGGCTGACTTCAGGTTAAGAATATATTAGTCATTGGCCACAGTAGCTGTGCAGGAATTGAGACTCTCATGAGAATGCAAGATGATGGTGATTCAAGGTTTCTTAACAATTGATCCTTTCTCACTTTTGTTCACATGGTATTTTCAGGACATCAATTTTCTTTAAATGCTGCAATTTTTTTTTTCTGTGATTCTGCTTTCAGTAGCTTAACTCATAGTTGGGTTATCAATGCCAAAGTTGCCAAACTAAGAACAAAAGCTGTTGCACCACACCTTAGCTTTGATCAGCAATGCAGACACTGTGAGAAGGTACTCCTTGAGTCCTTTTCACTTGATACTCTTCTTAGGCTTATTTACTTGTGATTAATTTCTAAAAGAAAGGTTTTAAACGTCTCCTAAAATGCGGCCAATAGATTGTTTCTAACTAATGGCGATTCAACAAAACAGATTCTATTGAGAGTGTGAATCCCAGGACGGGGAATTAAAAGTATTGCCTTAGAATATTAAAAGATTCATGCAATTTCCACTCGTTACCAATTGGTTTTGGATTTGATAAAAAAAGATATAGAGCAAGTCTTTAAATGTGGTCATCCTTGGGGTATTATAAAATTTTTCATTCTATTACAGGAATCAATCAATAGTTCATTATTGAATTTACGGACATACCCATGGATAGAAGACAGAGCAAAGAAAGAGATGCTCTCTCTTCATGGAGGATATTATGATTTCTTGAGGTGTACGTTTGAGAAATGGACTCTTGATATGAATGGTACCAGACCTGTAGGAGGAGGCAAATACTTGGACGAAGATCGAGAACTTTGGGGCTAAATTTCTTGCTTCTTCCATTAAATATAATTATTATTATTAATTATGGGGAGAAAGTGTAAGGGGGTGGGGTAAATCACATCATAACTTGCATGTTGTAACTTTTTTTTTTTTTTTTTCCTTATGTAGTAAAAACTAAAGATCAAACGGGATGTAGCTTAGTAGAAAAAGGGTCTTGACTTGCAGACTAGTTGTCTCAGGTTCGAATTCACGTAGTACATTGGTAGTGTGTGCGTGTGTGAGAGAAACTTCCCTCCCCCTTACAATTTAGACTACCCCTTATATTTAAAAAAAGAACTAAAGATGAAACCATTTGCATAGCCGCATTGCGTGCTTGTACTCACTACACATTTGCATGTACCCGAATGTAATTTAATTCTGACCAAACAATTGTTTTAAGGGAGATTCACTAGTATGCCTAATATGGCTTTGTGATACTAGGCATCTTATCTCTATTTGTATATATAAAGGGATAAAGTTCAAATAAAATCTCTTGCCACGCACATAGCATTGCTTTCAATAATACCACCCAAAAAAAAAAAAACACAACTACATGAGTCTTATTACTGCAAAAGAAGATTGGGGAGTGGTAGTTGATTGGCTTTAGGGACCTGCAGCCAGGCAGCACTACGGGACCTGTAGGTGTTAATGATAAACTGCTTATTTGTTCAAGAAGGATCATAGCTAATGCTTTATAGTTCTACTTGTTGGAAGTTTGAATGAAATTCAAGGATTTTTGTCCCACATTAGTAGAAAGATGGAAAAGTGAAGTCTTCGTAAGTGTGGTAGTCCTACACTTAGTGATTGGAAGTTGGGTCAAGAAGAAGCCAATTCGGCTTCATATTCGATTTGGATATTAAACATTACTCACCATATAGTTAATTACTATTTATTAAGTAATATAATTTATGGAGTTAATTAAAATAATTAATATTAATTACTCACCAAAAAAACTATTTATTGACCTAAAGAAACTAATATTATTTTTTTAAAAAGAAAATTATACACATTTGAATTGTAAATAGTATTTCCGCGCGGCTGCTATACTCGATAAATAAATCTATTTAAAGAATTGTAAATAGTATTTCCACGCGGCTGCTATACTCGATAAATAAATCTATTTAAAGAGTATATGCCTAGATATATCCGAATATTTTAAAAGTATAGCCGTTCGGCTGAACTATTTACACGTATTAAACAGTATAGCTGCCCGGCTATACGCTTTCAGTAAATTTGAATGTTTACAGAGTATAGCCACGCGGACACAGAGCACAGAACTCGTCACCAAAACCATCAGTTGATTGGCTATAGAGGACTCGAACTCGTCACTACGAACGTCTAGGGCACAGAGCAAGCCCGTTCCAGGTTTCGAGCAGTTTCGAAAAATCGGCCTAGGCGCTAGGCTGGAGGACACCGACGCCAAGGAGTTAGCCGGCGCCTAGGCGGCCTGGGAGGATCTAGGAGGCCTGGGCTGATCTAGGCTGCCTGGGCGGGTCGTGTCCTTTTTTTTTCCAAATGAAGACAGACGAAGCTTGCACTCGCAGAGGAATGTGGTTCGTGAGTGATATGAAGAGGCAGAGAAACGAACACGAAGCTTGCACTCGCAGTCCAATCTACAAAATTGAAATACTCGGTCTTGAGCCTCTCTCTCAACTCAAGCTTCGATTTTTTATCTTCGGTTTCGGCTGCTGCGTTGATTCTATTTTTTTGTGCTTTTCTGTTATTGAAGTTCGCAACCTTACATGAACATCCAAGACAGTTTCTTGATATGCCAGAAGAAGCCCAGCAGATGGTTCTTTAACCTGAGGCACACCTTGCCGTTTGGCATTGGATTACACCATGCCGGTCTGAATGAGAAAGATAGATATCTGGTTGAGGAGCTTTTTGCAAACAACAAGATTCAGGCATTTCTGTTTTACCTCAGTAAGCATGAGTCTTTCCTGAAAAACACATTAGGAAAAGAGAATATAAAAAAGATCATTTTCTAACTCTATATACTGATTAGGCATATGTATTAAATTATAGGTATTGGTTTGTACCAGCACATTGGCATGGGGTGTAAACCTTCCTGGTCATCATCTGATCATTATTAAGGTAATGCAAAATTTGTGTGGTATCTTTTTCATTTGGTTCCTATATTTACAAAGGTTTCTAGCATGAGTATATTGCAGCAGCTGTTCTTCAGGACAAATTTACGTTAGTGTTGATTCTCTTGCAGGGAACAGAATATTATGATGGGAAAACAAGGAGAGATTTTGATTTTCCAATATCAATCACAGATATATTGCAAATGATGGTTTTGGTCACACATGACCATATGGAATGACAAATGGGATAATGGAGCCGATTGGGAGATATGTGTAGCTCTGAAAAGGTGATCCTATAACTTGCTTCAAGAGAGAGAGAGGATTTGTAGTTGTATTAACTATTGCTGGTGCGAAGGAGCAAAGGTGACGTGTATATAGTGTGTGAGAAGGAGGAAAGGTGACATAAAATAAGGAAAGGCATAAGAAATGAGGGGTTTATTTCGTGTGGAATGAAAGGAAGGGATAGAAAACTGTGTTTCTGTTGTTGAGAGGGAATGAGAGATTTATAATTCCTGGTGGTCTTGGTTGGGGTAAAGAAAAGGAAAAGATAAATTAGTCGTCAACACGCATGCAGGGAGAGGTCGGTTAGTGGAGGGAGGCGCATTGGCATTGCTCACCCATGCCTTTCTGCTTTATTGATTTCTTTCTAGTACTAGAAGCCTAATGTTATTGTCTAATAAAGTCACATAGAAAATCCTTACATCTTCTGCTCTGCAACTACTTTAGACTATGTGAATGAGTTTGATATTGAGGAAAGAAAGAAAGCACACCTAACCCAGCAAGCTGGCCCCTAGATTTGGCCTTCTCTCAGTGGTCCATTTTAAACTAGTTGTTATATTCTCTCTGGCTCTGCTAGATTTAACTGAACTCTTTGAGATGATAAGATAGAGGGCTCTTGGAAGTGAAAGCAAAGCTAGCTAGGCTGCAGTGCAGATACCCTTTTGTTGCTGATGGAGGAAAGAGGTAATTGATCCCATCCCATGAACAACAACTTACAACTTACAAGTTTCAAGTAAGAGGAGGCAAGTGGAACCATTTAATTCTTTCTATCTGCAGCAGCATGGTGTGTTGTCTGGTCAAAGTGGGGGCATAAAAAAACTGGTATTAGTTTTAGGAGTGCAGAGAAGAGATCAAAGAAAGATGGCGTGGACCCCATATATTTATGGAAAGTGGTCACCTTCTCTCCAATTTCATTCTTCTTTTCTTGCTTTCAATTTGCACCGCTGAGTGTTAAATATAATTTTTAATGATGGATGGTGATATGGTAGGAGCTAGGTTTTAATGCTTGTGGAAGAGATGTGGGTAGCTCTGGCTTTGATGCTGGTAAAAGAGGCTGGTTGTTCTCTCTGCTTACTCTTGTAATTGGGCTCATGAAAGTGGGTCTGAGTTTTGGTGTCCCCAAGAAGACCAAAACTTCCACTCTTTGATCTCTCAACGGGCCTTATAGACACTTGTAACCATCCACACAATAACTTGCTCAGCAAGCCCCATGTATGTTTCTGGCGTGGGCCTACTTAAGTGTGTTGGGTGGTTTAACATTGAAAAATGTATTAGCTTGCACATAGTTATTTGACATTTGCTTGGCATGACATGCACACTATTTGATCATGTATAAAAAAAAAATTTGTATATTCATTTGGGAATAAATTCCTGAAATACAGCTTGGATTAGCATGTGACAACTTTTGGACGTTATATTAGGCTATAAATATTCTTGGGCTTCTCTTGATATTTTGGGCCTGAACAATAAGGAAAAAATCTCTAGTTTTGCTTCAATAGCTGGTGAAATAATCTATGTATACTAACTAGGATGTTATATTTTTATAAAAGTTGATATAAATTCAATTTTTCATTGAGAAATTGAGTTTAATCCTCGAATTTGGCGACTTTGATACAAGTCCTTTGACTTTTGTGCCACATATGATTACATTCCTTTTTAAATATTTTCTAATGTATTTTTATTTTTATTTTTAAAAAAATCATTTTTTTGTTTCAATGTTGCCCCTTATGCCTTGAATCGAGTAATAGTAATTTATGTGATAATATTTATCTACTTATGATTTTTGTCATTGAATAGAAAAGAAAAATATCACAATCACATCCCAGAGAGCATTTAAATAAAAACCTTTATCTCATTCTCTTTCCGACCTGCTGTGCCACCCCCACTGTGCCAACCCACCTCTCTCACCCCTCCCTAACTGTACCAAACATAAAGCTTCCAAAAGAAAATCCGTGGCAAAAATGTAAACTAAATATCATGATATTTCCTAAGATGCACTTCTCCTATGAACAGTCAGTTGCATACCTCAAGAGCTGTTCTCCCACTTCTTCTTCACATCAGCAGCCTTCATTGCAGCAAGCAATTCCTTTTTCTTGGGGACCATTTTGATGTCAATTTTGATGTAAGATACGGAAAATCTCTTGAAATTCATTTGGCATAGCATGGTGCTTGATGGATGACTGCATGTCTATTTTGGCCCAATTTGCTTGAGCCTTTATTTTACATGTTTTTGGGGAAGCAAATACAGTAGCACATGACTTATTGGTAACAAATTTTATTTTTGTTCACCCTATGGTAGAGGTATATTACATACTCTTGTAGATATATTATCATATGGTGTAGGTATATTGTTTTCTTGCCTATTGCATGGTATATATATATATATATATATATATATATATGTATTTTTCATATTTTCGACAACACATAATAGTATTTTATGTACCTTTTTTTTTTTTTTAATAGGTAGCATACAATTTTTATTTGTCTATTTTTGTATCTAAATTATAGGTGGTCTTCTTATTTATGTTCCAAACTTATAGGTAGTCTTTTAATTTATGTTTCTGACTTATAGGTAACACGATTTATCACTAAGTTTTTTCCATTGCTAATAATAACACTATTTACCTGTATGTTAGGTACATAATTTCATGTGGGTGCTTGCCTGAGTAATTGGTATAATATGTGGATTTTCACTATCATGAATTAAATTAAATTATATCCATATATTAGGTAAATATTACCAAGGAAAGAATTGAAAATTTAAATTATGAAATTCAATTACGAGGAAATAATGCATTAAATTTAGATTTTCAATGTGTTTTCTTTATTTACTCCCATGGGTAAATCGAACAAAAAGGTAATAAAAGTCAAAGAACTTACATCTAAAACCAAAAACGCGTGGACTAAATTCAATGACAGCTAATCATTTTGGACTTAGATATAAGAACCCTTATATTTTCTACTCACAGATTCTTAAAAGGAGCTTCAAGCATTGATCAACACTTCTACTCAACACCATTTAAGAAAAATATACTTGTAAGTATCCAAAGTTGTTATTGTCAAAATTATTGCTAGAGTGATTGTCTTGCAATTCCTATTGGAAATGGCAGACGGTACCCGTAACACTAGTTTTAGAGGCATAGCCGTGCGGCTATACTCTTTAAATATATTTGAATATTTTAAAGGTATAGCCGCCCGAATGTATCCAGGGTTTAGCTCTGATAATCCTTTTCCATGTAAACAAACAAAAAAATTGCAAAATCAGAAACATACGGTAAATTGGACGCCATGGTAGCCACGGATAGAGGACTCGAACTCGTCACTACGAACGTCTAGGGCACAGAGCAAGCCCGTGCCAGGTTTCGAGCAGTGTTCGAAAAATCGGCCTCGGCACTAGGCGGGAGGACACCGACGCCAGGGAGTTAGGCGGCCTGGAAGGATCTAGGCGGCGCCTAGGCGGCCTGAAAGGATAAAGGTGGCCTGGGAGGATCTAGGAGGCGTCTAGGCGGCCTGGGAGGATCTAGGTGGCCTGGGTGGGTCGTGTCCATAGTTATAATCAACTTAGGCATGCATAGTTTTCCAAAAATTTACTAGCAGCAAAACAGAGAAAAGACGCGAATCATGGAGAGTTACCAATCCTTCGATCTGAACAACTCTGAGAGGGGAAGCAACCTCTTCTGTCGCTGCCACCTGAAGAGAGGATCTTGCCACCGTTGTAAAATCAACAAAACAAAACCAAATTTTCACAAAGAAGAAAAACAAACGCATTCAAATTTACAGATAAAAATACAGATAGAGAATTGTACGAACGGGTTGCCATGTTGTAATTTCACGGAGAGAGCAAAAGAAGAGAAGAGAGACAGAGCAATAGTATAAGATGGGAAGCTTTGTCTCTCACGGGTGCGGAGGAACCTCTGTGTATGGTGAATGTGAAGATGATTGCTAAACCCTAGTTGTCGAAGGACTGGAAAATTGGGCCTTGCTCACCCATGCCTTTCTGCTTCATTGATTTCTTTCTAGTATTAGAAGCCTAATGTTACTGTCTAATAAAGTCACTTAGAAAATCCTTGCATCTTCTGCTCTGCAACTACATGCCTATAAATTTATTTATTCATTTAAATATTTTGACTGTACAAGTGGAATAGCACTGTAGGGGTGGACGCTACTTTAGACTATGTGAATGAGTTTGATATTGAGGAGGAGGTAATAGTACGGGCCAATGAAATCTTCTTCAACAGATTCAAAGAAAATTTTGGTTGAAAATTTTGTACACCTTATTTTGGAGGCTTGCAGTGTAGATATGCATAGTCCTTATGGCTTTGGTGATGTCAAAAGAAGCATACATAATTGTTTATTCCAATTCTGGAATGAAGGGGAAGACACCTTCAACTAGTTTTAGCCTTTTAATTAATTAGTTACTGGCAAAAGAGAGATAAAACAATAATTCTGAGCCGGCAAAAACAGTAATTAATTAGTTACTGGGCAAAATCTTATCTGTGTTTGAGTGGGTTTGCCTAAGTTCTTGTTTTTGTTTACGAATTTCATAGCAAGTGTTACTGGTATGGTGTTTGGTTGGTGGGAAAGCCTAGGAATTGAAGGGGTTGGTTTTCTTTTGGGTGGACTGGGGAGCAAGCAAATTTTAACAATTCTGAGCTGGGATTTTAGGTTTTTATTTACATGCATCAAGTTTTAATATTTGTAGTATGTAGTGGTTGGATTTTACATGCATAATCTTGCGTTTTAATTATCTGTGGATGTGTGAAGTGGGTGAACAAAGGCCGTCCTTTGTAACTTCGGCCATAGTTTTTTTCTTACACAGAATCCAATAAACTATTTTAATCCAATTCGTGCGTATTGTTTAATTATGTGAAAGTTTTCATATTTTCTGCGAGGTTCATGTTTGTTGCAGGTTGGTGACATCATTAGCAGGTTTGAGAAGATGGCTTCTATTTGAAGGTAATTTCCCACCAACGATGTTAAAATAGTTAAAATAAATTTATAGGTATTGGTCGACATTCGTAAATCATCAAATTGAGACGTACTTTAACAAAAACAAAAAATATTAGATATGATCCTTGAAATTAAAAATGAGTATACAAATACAAAGTGTAAATAACTAACACGAAAAATAAGTAAATACAATTGTAAAGCTAATTATCACTTCTTACACTACCTTAAACTACACTCGTGTCATCCTTATTTTGTTCTGCAGCTTGATCGGTCTTCCTTATCAAAATTAGAAACCATGCGCGTGCTTCTAACACTGCAGCAACACAACCCAAAACACCGATGGTGATAAGATATGAAAATTTCCACCATTTTCCTGGCTGAAGCATATCAAATCCTTTTAGGATGTTGACAATGCCGAGAATGATTGTTCCATAACCGACCAAGTAGTGAAACCAGTTCCAGAAAACTCTCTTCTTGTCTGTCTTGTTGGGCCTCAAACCCAAAGCAACCAACACCTGAAGTGTTGCAAGAGCAAAAAGAGTGATGCCTATGCATCGGTGTCCTTTATATTCAACCCCTGAAGATTTATGGCCGAGCCAAAGCCCGGTTGCGAACCCAGCAACTCCACCAAAATATCCCAGCATCTGACACGCCCTATGAACATGAAACCATGCTGGATCAGCAGCCTTGAAATGCCTCGCCACAATAGCCCCAACGGGCATCAGAATGCCCCAACTGATGGCATTAATAATTCCATGAGAAATCTTCACTCTGAATACAGAACTCGTTCCCCTCCTGACTGTTTCCACTTTCCCGGAAAGAAAATCCAGAGTTCCAAAGGACTGAACGTTTGGTCCGGACACGGAGTGCATCTGCGCTGTGTTTTCGGACAAAGGTCCTTGCTGCCAAACATGGTTGACGACACTGACGTTGTTGGGAAGGCCTACGGTGGCGAAGATGACGATCTGGTTGTTCTCGTACACGGCGGAGACATCAAACAGAGGGAAGCTGAGATTTCCTTGCTCCAAACGAGTTCCATAGCTCTTGATCGGGGCCGAGTAAACGGACATAGCTCCGTCTGTTCTCTTGAAAGCCACGATAGCTTGGGAGCCCACCATGCCAGTGGAGGTTGGGTTTATGGCCCATGCAACCCATCTGGAGTCGCTCACCACGGCTTGTGCGAACGCCAGGTCGACGGTGCCTTTGGAGGGGTAATAATTCCAGTGTATCGTGGAGTTCAAAATCGGTAGATTATGGCACGCGGCAAAGGTCTTTTGGTTGAAGGCTTGGGGCGTGCAAGCTTGTTGTGACATGGTGACGAAAACTGAGCTAAATATGAGAGATGCGAAAAACAGACACTTGTAAAAAGCCATGGGATCGGAAGAACTTGGTTTTGAAAGGATGGGTTTCTGTTCATTGTGTTTTTGTATTTGATTTGATGTATCTATATATAGTGACATTTGTATCCTTTCCTAACGAGGAAAGGAAACAAAAATTTATGCCGACTTTCCTAAACCCTACAATATTACGATCTCCATTCTAATCACAATTACTAATCCAATTCCTATTTTGATAACCATTAGGGTATAGTTATTTGATATGTAAATATATTAGTCATAAATTTAAAATAGCAGGGGCGCTCTTTTAATAATTAGTTAAAGAACCATGTAGGCTGTGGCATAATAAATTTGTAAGAACTACCTCCAAAAGAGAAATTGGAAATTACCCAAAAAGGAAGTATCCACTAAAATATCTTGATTGGCAACACATTTTGGTTTTGTCCCAAAAAAACAAAGACCGCACATTTTGGTCCCGCAGTTTTCTCTCACAAAATAAGTACATGCACAAGTGGCTCCTATAAGTATTATTGAAGAACTACATCAAGATCTTGTAGAGAAAGTTCACTTCCATTTGCTTAGAAAACAACAGCCAAGCCCCATGCAGAAAGAGCTCATCAACTTTCACTTCCAAATTGCTTCTGGATGTCCTGAAAGGACACTGTTGCAGAGCCCCTCCTTTTTGCCCTCTGCTGAGATGGATGGTCCCTCCACCCTGTCATATAAATAACCTGCAAAACCAGGAACCACTCATATAATTATCAAGGCACATTGCCAGCATTGATCCAGTGAACATATAAGGAACCCCTTATTTTTCCATTTCTTTTTTGAGTGGTAATACACAGGGAAAATGATGGGCGATTCGAACTCTAATTGCAGTCTCTACTACCTACCAACTACAATCAACAAAACCTTGCTGCCATGAAACTTTGCTTATACACTAGTATTATAGAGCACCCTTCAGTGGTTAAGTTATGAGACAAGTCCATGGCACAGACAGTATATGAGAGGAATACAAAACCTTGTTAGTCCACGTTTTAAGTTGTCAAATTTCATAAATGTGTGCAACAAAGATGCCCTAAACAATCGACTGTTCCAAGCTCTCAGTTGACAACACTAAAACCAAAGCTGAGACAGAATCATGACAATCAAGTCAAAGTCGCATCCATCAAGACAAAGTCAAGGCCTCTCTCTCAACTCCAAGGTGCTTTGGGTAGCATGCTTAGGTAGGTTCCACAACGCAGAGTTGACTAGCCAAGCTCAGCCAATTAAATTTGGGACTTATGGTTTCAAACCACTCATTCTGGTCAATGGTTCAAATTGAGACTCTTGACACAATATAAAGCTTCCCTGACAGGATCCCTGGTCATTCAGACGTCCGTTTATGTTTTAGTTTTTTCCCCAGTTATGATAAGGTTTATTACCTTTATCTATTTTTTCAAGAAATGACTTGTAAGGGAGTTTGTTATATGCTCACCTGGAAGGTTGCAGGGATGGTGCCATCTTCTGCTGCAAACATTGAATCATAAATTGCAGCAGTCGCCAGAGCAGTTTCCCTCTTTAGAATCTGATTTGAATAATAAGAAGACCCATCAATAGGATTAGATAAAAGTAAAACATGAATATTACTTGATAATGTACACAAACATAGTCTGCATAAAAGTAAATATATCTTACAGTGTTCCTTTGTAAAAGGGCATTGGTTTCACCCATGGCACGCAGATGTTCTACGAGATCCAGGGCTACAATGGAAAAGACCAAAAATAATGAATGACAAAAGACTTAGGCAACAGGAGTAAGACATGATATTCAAACAAGACAAATCACACCCAAAAAAATTGTTGCTATATAATGTACTCATTGCCTTCAAATATTATGCATGCTTATCAGTTCAAAACAAAAATAAAGTTTGTAGAACTAAGGAGTTTGATCTTAGAGCTGCCTAAACCAGTCATGTTTTTGACATACAAGTTGCCAACCCAGTCCCCACCAACTCCTCTTTCTTATGCAACCCAAGATAAACAAAACAAAGAAAAGAAAAAGGAACCAGAAAAGAGAGGAAAATTAGAGGTTGGACACAAGTCAAATTTGGATCAGATACTTTGTCCAAGTAATTATTGCCTTCTAAGCATGCTGAATTTTATTAAACAGTCTGAATGGAAGCGTATAAGCAGGGCCATCCCTGACCATGTCCAAATGGTACCATGGTAAAGGCCCCCAGTGTTAAATGGTCCCCAAACTGTTTCGTACATAGGCCCTTTTTAAAGTATATATACATATATGAATCAATTTATTCAAACTTTATTCGTGTTCAAAATTTTTATTTGGTATCTAGTTCTTTATCCTTTTGTCAGTTCATATTCAAAACTGACATCTATTATTTTGTTTGCTAATAGGTAAATTCATTATGGACTTTAACTATTTCATGTGTTTGGAATTGTAGACTTTAAACTATTCTGTGACTTCCTCAAGGGAGTTAACACTCTTAGTAATACTTTTATATCAATTATTCATTCATGACTCCTAAGCTATAAAATAAAATAAAAATCTACCAAAATATGGCATCAAGAAAGACACTTTTTATTGTGTTTCTTTGTATGAGTAGCCCTACTTTCAATCTTTGCACAGTGCACTGTAAAGCTGAGAACCAACCTGGGGTAAGAATTTCCATTTAACTTCCACCACTTCAACAGAACATAAACTGATAGACCTTTAATCTTCTATGTACATGCATCATTTCATTGGAAAGCGGGACTTTATGCTCATGACATAACATACGCGATTTTGCTAAACTATACTCAGTAGATATTTATTATCATCCCCTCACCCACCCCTTCTGAAAATAAAAATAAAAAGCATCCTATCACCTACCCCATCAACCCTTCTTGTAACAGGAGACTGAAGGAGCTTAATCTACAAAAAAGTGAAAGCTTTAACCAAAAAAATAAATATAAAGAACTACGAAAAATATCACAATTTCAAATGAAGAGACCAAGTGAAGTTAGCATCTAACATGTCTAGCAACTCCTAAGATGGGAAGGGGAAAGTGAACACCAGTAGATAGATTACCATATTTGTATAACAGATTTCTGTTCCCCTCCAACGACAATATGCAATCAAGCTTAAAGAAACACCACATAACGCTAAAATTGAAGGCATGAACATATTAAGACACAGAACATCCGAGTTTTAGCCAGTAAATTCATGAGTCCAAAATTATTACAATTACAGGTCCAGAGCTGTAACTTAGACGGGGAATGCTCACCACTTGGATATCTGACTACAAATTCGTCAACATCAACACCTGGAAGGGAAAAACCTGCCCTGGTCAAAAGATTGCCTGCATCCCGCACCTAAACCCCAAAAGAAAAGAGGGGGGGCATGAGGATTCACATGTGCAAATTTTGATTTTTAACCACTCAGTAATATACTTTTATGGAAACAAAACAATGCTAGAAGGAGAAAAAGATATTCATTTATGATAAAGAATAATAAGTAAATGCCTCGAGAAGGGGATTGTTAAAGTTAAGTCATTCAACCCAAAACGAATTGGCAATGGGTGAAGAAGCCAAAGATTTATATATCGTCATGCAAGGCTTAGTATTCCTAATGTGGTGTTTAATACTCTCAACGCACCCCCTTACATGTGGCGCTATTGGGGAGACCAAAGATATTATCCATTGTTTGTAATGCAAGGCTTAGAATTCACAATAATGTTCTATACTCTCAACGAGCCCCCTTACATGTGGCATGATTGGACCAAACACATGGATCAACTATATTGGGTAACGTGAAGCACGTCTGGGCCATCGGGTCTGACACATGGATTGCCCTTTCCGATGCCACATTAAAATTAAGGCATCAAAGGGTGGAGAGGCCTAATATCTTACATATTGACATGCAAGATTTAATATTCCAAATGTGGGTTTCAGTACTCGCAGTGGGGATTAACAAAATAAGGGCGAAGAGAGCATGACAAAACACAAATATCAAAAAAGGTATGTCAAATATATCATGCAATAACTGCCATGATTATTCACACTTCTGGTCATCCAATTTTATATGAAATAGTATATACCAAAATCCCCGCATCAGCTCTCCATCCAGCACGCAAAGCATTCGCACCAGTGGCATAATTTTATTTATAATTGATCACTCATAAAATAAAAAACTTCACAACAATCCATATCCAACCAGATGAAACCTGCCAAGTTGCCAACTATGCTTAAAATATTACAGGATACAGTCAATTCTTCCGGGAAGGTCACAAGTTGCAACTACCTTTTCAAACGCATGCAGAAGCTGATAGAAAGATAAAATAGGAAAACAAAAAGAAATGGGGTACTAACCTCAAGTGAATGTTTGATTTCATTAAAAATAACAATATAAATACAAACATTACTTTGAATTAATCAATTTTAGTATGCTAGGGAAATTACAGAGTTGTAAAGGAAATGATGACTCGCTCTAAATTCCACTATACCACTTCTTTTAACGTTCCAGGAGTTATTAAAAAGAACAAATTCTTCTGAGGAAAATATCAAATAACCAAATGGAAAAATCCATGTCAGCCCGAAAAACAAAACAACTACTCGGATCCCTTAGAAAATGAAAACCAATGCAATAAATTACATACTTGTGCCAAAGGTGATATTCGTGGACTGATGCCTCCTTCACGCTCCATTTGTGCCACTGTGCATGCTATTCTTAGCTCTCTAGTAACAAAAAGAAGAAGTAGATAATCGACTGAGCATTTCTTAAGTAGTAAACTACTGTCAAGTTTTAATGTAACTATAGATAAACAGAAAATAACTTTAAGGTTTCTCCACCAAGAATTGCAGCTAAAAATAGGCCATCTGGCTTCAATGCCAATCTGCTCTGTCACACACAAACATCTAGCTTAGATATTTCCATACAGTTACATTCTGAATTCTATACTGATGATGACAATGATCGCATTGATGATCATATAACACCATGTATAGAGAACTAGAACAAAAAGAAATAAGGATGCAAATATTAAATGAAAGTCATCAGTAAATTTGTAGGAATTAACTCTCTCAGAGCAACAACCATCATTTCATCAGCTAAGAAAATTACAAGCAACATAGTTCCCATTAACATTAAGTGCAATAACTTTTTCAATAAAGTCTAAACAATTACATAGTTTTCATGTGTATCAGGTTTTTAAGATTTAGGTCTTTTATATCATGAAAAATAGTGTTTCATAAAAACAAAGTACTCATATTATCACTCAAATCATGCAGATATTTATTCTTTCACATCTATGTGTCAATGTAGAAGTATGCACGTATGCGCTTGGTGTGTGGATGTGCAGTTTTCTCCACAAATGCATGCTTATGTAGTTCTACTCTTGACTTTCTGGATTTGAGTATTCAATAAAGTGTAGGACTTTGACCAAATCTATTAAATCTTTTGGTATATAAATAGCCAACAGCTTAGACTTAAAACACTTGAATATAGTTTTGAAGGTATGTAAATATATGAAAATGATGAACCAATGCAGTAGCATAAACAGGCATTTCCAGAGCTTTTAATCTATAAATAAAATTGATCTTGAGTCTTGAGTCTTGAGTCTTGAGTCTTGAGGCATGCAACAAGAATGAAAGAGCAAAAACCTGTATCATGGCTCCTGGAAGATCATTTGTCCAGTGAAGGCCCAAGCAACTTATTACCAGATCTAGAGAACTTCACACATAAAATTAGAGGGCATCATATCAAAAGTTAAAACTCACCAACAATAGTAAATTTAACCTAAACAAAGAAATGAAATTTAGAGGGGATACCTTTCTTTGACAGGTAAAAACTCTTCGTCACCAACCATAAACGATGTTTCAATGTTTTCACTCTGTACACCATGCTCAGCATCTCTACATAGTTTTACCATATCATGTGATGTAGACATCATAATGAGCCTTTCAATGGCACCTAAAAGAAAATAATATAATATAAGTTATCTAAGTTATTGTAATTGAGCAATCACACTATGCCGTATGTCATACCCATCATAATGAACGTTCTGCTTTTGCCTTAGTTATCTTCTCTTGGAAACAACTAGTGAATTAGGTTGTGCACACATGTGCCACAGAGAGTAAGAGCGAGAGAGAGTTAAGAGATACTCTTATTATACTATTTTAGGTAAAGCTCTACTAATTGATAGCTTAATCAGACAATGACCATCACAGGACACAGATACGAATGTAGGATATCACACTAGTCATAAGATAATTTTCATAAACACGGCTCAAAACAATCATATTTAATCTCATTAACTTTGACGAAAAAAATTATGTGCTACTCCATATGTTAGAGCTAAATACAAAGATGAAAGGAGAATGGTATTACAAAACTAATTTCTTACCACGACCACGTAACAAACGCCTGACAGCTTCCAACGAACCTCCCAAACATAATGCTGTCGGAAATGTTTTCTTGCAATCCTGCAATATGAGACAAATACCAATTTAAACATTAAAAAAAGAAGAAAATATTGGTACTATAAAGGTCATGACATAGTACAGTTCTAACATTTCGCATATGGATACTGCAATGGCATAAGCTCAAACTTCGCATTTATCATTACTCTTTATAACAAATACATATTCTTAAATACAAAGTCAAAAAATCTTGTTTTAAATATTGAGCGCTAGGGACTTAAACTTGGAAAATATACACCGAGAAGGTTACCAGTCCTACTATTAACTGAATACATCAGATGAGGGTGGAATCCAGTGCACTAGGAATAGTTTGTTATTGTTATGAGACAAGCTTTGGATACCAAATCATTTCTCTAAGAAAATCTTATACAAGACTAGGAATTGAGCTTCTGTGCAAGGGAAAAAACATCACACAAGAAAGTTGGCTTAAGTTTAGAAAGAAACAGAACTACATTATTCAACCATATCAACCCACATATTGACAGGCAGGAACTTTCAAAAGAATATAACCACTCAAGGAAATTGGAATCTATGAATCATCAGAAGCCTAGAGAAACTATAGTAGAGGACCACATGATGACATATCTCATTCTTCAGCTAAAAAATAGCCCAAGATACGCAATGCCATACAGATGCCAGAACTAACCGGGAAATAATTTGGTTGTTACTATAGTTTAGTTGTCAGAAGTGGTGTGATTATCATTACAAATGGACAGAAAGATGTGAGACAAGAAAAAGACCAACTCAAGAAAAAATAACCCTCTTAAAGCTAAAGACTTTGAAATTAGAGTGATGAAGCCAACAAATGCTAGAAGCAAAAAAACTATTTTGTAATCATAACCCAATCCGTAAATAGAACTAGTGGACTTAAACTAAAAAGAACTATCTTTTTACCTCCAATCGATCTAATATATTCTCAGCAACAGTATCAACAAAAGAATCCTTCGAACGCATCAACCAAGCAGCTCGATCAAGCTGAAATTAAATAAATTTGTTCAGCAATACTAATCGTCTTTCGGTAGCTACTGAAGCTACATTAAACACATAGAAAACTCAACACCTTCCGAACAATAACAAATAACAAATTTTTCTGAAAAATAAAATGAAAATGAGTTAATCCAATAATTTCTCAGACTGCCGACCTCAAACCAATTGCCCAATTGAGACACTTCACAGATGTTTGTGAACAAGAGATTTGAACCTGTTTGCGTCTGAAATGGCGATCGAAGATCTTGATCCTTGAGCTTTGAACCCCATCACTGTTGTCAGTACAGAGAGTATTTGAGAATAAGATTGAGTGTGGAGCTTCTCTTCTTGTCCTCGATAACCAGCTACTCCGGCAGAGAGAAGTCAAGCTTCTCATTTTTGCACTCCAGCTATTGTGTCTTGGTACAAAGTTTGGCACTCTTGCCTCTTTGAAATGCTAGTTTTTTTTTTTAATTTTTTAACCCGCACTTCTTTTTTGTCCACCCCTAATTTCTAATTCAAAATTTCTCAATTTCTAAAAAAATCTCATTTTCTTTCCAAACTACTCATAAATACACTTCCAACAAGAAAAATAAAAATTAAAAACTTACCAACCTCACACCTCACATCCCCGCTATCTTATCCCTCACCACTCTTTACTTCAACCTCACATTAATTAAAGAGATAAAAACAATGTTGTCAAATATTTAGTACTTTCTTCTTTTTTTTTTTGAAAAATTGAAAATGATCTAGGAAGAATGATGGACAAATACCCTACTAAAGATGGTATTAGTAGACGTGGGAACCTAATTAAATCAAAACCCTAAGTCAAATAATTCCTTTTATTTGGGGATTATTTGACC
Source organism: Prunus dulcis (assembly GCF_902201215.1). Classification (NCBI taxonomy): domain Eukaryota; kingdom Viridiplantae; phylum Streptophyta; class Magnoliopsida; order Rosales; family Rosaceae; genus Prunus; species Prunus dulcis. The sequence continues at coordinate 39,723,323 of NC_047650.1, read as the reverse complement.
TAATTGGGAATTATTCAATTAATTGGAGATTACCAAATTAAATAGAATATTATCTAATTGGGTCAAGAATTGATTTGATTCCTACCTAATTCCCAATTAAACGAGGAGTTACCTAATTAAATTAGGAATTAATTTGATACATACCACAATTGGGGATTTGATTTACCCTAATAAATCAAATTCCCAATTAATCAAATCAATTCTAAATCGATGAGGAATAATTCATTTCCATATACGGAATTATTCCTCTGAAACCTTAGCCTCCGAGACCACTATAAAAGGATGGCCACACACAAAGATTAAGGTACATCTAAATTCCTACTGAAACTCTGCAGAAATTATTTCTCAAAAACCCTAGCAACCTCCTCTCCTTCTCTCTCTCACACAAGGCTCTGGCCACCACACACGGCTCCGGCCACCTGATTTTTCTTGAAACACCCTACCTAACTTAAGCATCGGAGGGCCTTTGGCCAACACCCCTCAGGTATGGTCCTTTTACTTCGATCTGTTTTGAATGGAGAAAGAGAGGCGGAGAAGACGAAGGAATCTTGAGCGAATATTCTCGTGGAAAAATTTGCCCCCACAAATTGGTACTTTCATTGAGAGCGCGAAATAATACTCAAAGCGTGTTCCAAATCCATTTTCCACATTTTTTCAAACAACCATGGTTGATACCAGACGTACGAAGAGTAATGCCACTACGATAGGCTCATCTCATGGTTTCATGGTGGAAACCTCAATGCAACCGCACGAAATCGTGGCTGCCAACACCTTGCAGCTGTCTGCTAGTGCTTTGCAGCCGCTGCAGACAGCTGCTGGAATTGCAGAACAGCCGCCACATGATTCCGTGACCTCCACAGCCTCAAGCGCCGATTGCTGGAACTACTCTGCTGCACCATCCTGCCGGAGCTGCTCTGCCTTGCTATCCTACCATCGGAGCACAGCAGCAGCCACACCACTCAGCTGCCGGAACTGCTGGACAGCCCCATGGCTACTTCGATGTCGTCCCAGTCTTGGATCAGATCCATTCTCTCCCTCATTTACAGCCACACTTGACGTATGCACCTGCGTATGCATCTAATGGAACCCTAGCCCATATGCCGTTGGGCCCGATGCACACCACTCTACTTGACCCTCGCAGTCAAGTGGACCTTAACTCACGGGTTGATCAACTCACACAGAGGGTCGACAATCAAAACAATCTGATTGGCCAGCTACTCAGGCAGATCAACTTGAATCAAGGCCCTAACCTTAGACCATGTGACAAGGAGAGGAGGGTGCACGAGCGTGCCGGCGAGCAGTTCGAGAGGTCCCAGGCTGGTCAGATAAGGGCAAACCGACAGGGAAGAGAGTGAGGTCGTGCAGATGAGACACAGACAGCCGCGAGCCGTACTCTGAGCCGATCGAGGCTAGGACCAAGGACCAATGTGCTAGAGACGCTAGGCCCACAGTCCAATATTCACTCCCGCTTGGGCCCATAAAGAGCTCGAGTTCGTGACCAGTCGCATGACAAGCGCAACGACCGACGCCCACTAGCCCGCTCGAGGACCAACACGCAGCGGCAAGCTGTAGAGAAATCCTCACAAGCTCAATCTCCTAATCTGCCCCACGGGCAGGGCAACCAAGGGGATCGACCCTTAGGAACTGAGGAAGAAGTTAGCCAGTCGAGCTCAAGGCACCGAAGACGTCGACCTGAGCGACCCTCCTTACGGGCATAATATGACGATCGACGCCCACTAGCCTGCTCGATGACCAACACGGGCCGACAAGCTGTAGAGGAATCCTCACAAGATCAATCTTCTAATATGCCCTACGGGCAGGGCACCCAAGGGGATCGACCCTTAGGAACCGAGGAAGAAGTTAGCTAGTCACGCTAGAGGCACCGAAAACGTCGGCCAGAGACTCCAGCCCTGCGAGCAGAGGATGTCGAGAAGTTAGTAAATGACCAACTCCAAGGTCTCCAACTTAAAGGAAGCACGGAGGAGGACCTGCGCAGGGAAATTGATCGAGTCGAATGCTCTCCCTTTACTGACGATGTGGAACGTGCTCCGCCACCAAAGCAGTTCACAACGTCATCCATCACTTCATTCAATGGGGACTCTGACCCTGAAAGCCATTTGAGGCACTTCAAGGGCGCCATGATCCTGTAAAAGGCAGACGACACCCTGATGTGCAAAGTGTTCGCGATGACCTTGCGAGGAGCAGCTCAAGACTGGTTTCAAATTCTACCGTCCGCGTTGATAGGAAACTTCAAGGAGTTAGCCTTCATCTTCACAAAGGAGTACACCTCCTACAAGACGGTCAAAAAGCATGCAGACCATCTGTTCAACATGCGCAAGAAGCCAGACAAGTCTCTATGAGACTACCTGAGAAGGTTTAAGGCTGAAAAGGCTAACATCATAGGATGCAATGACCAAGTTGCATCCTCAGCTTTCAAGAAGGGGTTGCCAACCGAGCACGAGCTATACCGGGAGCTGGCCATAACTCCAAGTCAAAACTTGGCAGAAGTGTTCGCGACGGCAGAACGCTGCGTACTTTGGGACGATAATCGTATTGCCGTAAAGAAAGCCAGCAAGCAAGTTGATCACCATACGAAGCAGGCAAGCCAAAAGAGCAACCAGTTCGAGCGAAAAGCCCGGGATAAGTACAGATCGCGGTGCCAAGAATGAGGCTCCAAAAGGGTTGGAAGCCTGAGGATGACGTCGAGTTAGTACCCCTTGATCCTGGCCAGCTAAACAAAGAAGCGTAGATCGGCTCGCTCTAGAATCCAAACAAGAAGGATCGAGATGAGGGAATTCGCTCGGAAGGCTCCCTTGAAGAAGGTTGGAAGGCTGAGGAAGACGTTGAGTTAGTACCCCTCGATCCTAACCAGCCAGACAAGAAAGCGCTGATCGGCTCGCGACTAAGCCAAGACGAAAAGGTGGAGCTGACCACCTTCCTCCAGAACAACAAAAACATGTTTTCATGGTCACCATCTGACATGCTCGACATCGACCCAAACATCATCTGCCACCGGCTCCATATCAACCCTGTCAGCAAGCCTGTGGTGCAGAAGAGACGCAACTTCGCTCCTGTGCAAATCACGCTCATTGAAGTAAAGATCGACAAGCTTCTAGCAGCCGGATTCATTGAAGAGGTCTCCTACTCGGAATGGCTGGCAAACGTTGTTCTGGTGGCAAAACAAGAAAAATGCAAATAGAGAGAGTGCGTCGATTACACCGACCTCAACAAAGCATGCCCTAAAGACAACTTCCCATCGTCGAGGATCTACCAGCTCATGGATTCAACTTCCGACACCCAGCTGCTCAGCTTCATGGATGCCTACTTCGGCTATAATCAAATTATGATGTACGACCATGACAAGGTGAAGACCTATTTCATCATCGAGAGATGGACTTACTGCTACAAGGTCATCCCTTTGGGCTGAAGAACACCGGAGCAACCTACCAAATGCTCGGGAATAAGATTTTCAAGGAGCAGATTAACAGAACCATGGAAGTTACGTGGATGATATGTTGGTCAAAGTCCCCAAGCGTGGAGACCACCTCAAAAACCTCGCCGAGGCATTCAGCCTGCTCCGCCAATACCGCATGAAGTTGAATCCAAGTAAATGCACGTTCGGTGTATCATCCAGCCGATTCCTGGGGTACTTAGTCACACAATGAGGTATTGAGGCACACCTACGCCAAATCAAAGCCATTCTTGAATTGAAGTCACCTTCCACAATGAAGGAAATACAAAGTCTGACGGGCAGAGCAGCGGCCCTCAATCGATTGCAGACCATTCTTCAAAGCTTTGGAGAATGGGCAAAAGGACAAGTGGGACGAGAAGTGCAAAGTAGCTTTCCAGAGTCTAAAGACCAACCTTACTTCACCTCCCCTGCTCTCGAAGTCAGTTCCTGGTGAAGACTTATTCGTGTATCTGGCAGTGTCCAATTTGGCCGTCAGCTCAACTCTCATCCGAGAAGAACTTGGGGCCCAACATCCAATATTCTATATGTCAAAAGCTCTCCTCGATGCAGAGACTCGCTACCTAAAATTGGAGAAGCTCATTTTGGCCATTGTCGTTTCCGCGAGAAAGCTAAGACCTTATTACCAAGCTCACCGAGTCATCGTTATGACTGACTTTCCTTTGAGATCAATCCTCCATAGCCCTGATGCTTCTCAGCGACTCATGAAATGGGCAATATAGCTAAGCCCATACGACCTCCTCTACCGGCTGAAGACTGCAATAAAAGTACAGGCCTTAGCAGACTTTGTTGTAGCATTCACACTATCAGCCGAAGAAGAGAAGCTGGTCAGTAAAAAGAAGGAAAGTTCGAGAGCATGCTATCACACTTGGCTTCCCGGCTTCAAATAACGAAGCAAAGTACGAGGCATTGCTCGTTGGCCTGCGTTTGGCAAAGGAGCTATCTATCAAGAAGCTGGTCATCTACTCAGATTCCCAGCTGATCACAAGTTAAGCCTCAGGAGAATACATGGCGAAGCACCCAAGGATGATCTTGTACCTTGACAAAGTCCAAGAGCTATTAAAGGCGTTTCCCACCTTCACCATCAGCAGGTACCCCAAGCAGAGAACGCTCACGCAGATGCACTGGCAAGCTTAGGATCAACGCTAGGTACCCAGTTCAGACGCTCCATCCCGGTCGAGCACCTTGACCAGCCTAGCATAGAAGAGGCAGAACAACCGGACTTGATGCAGATCAATGAGGATCCTAGCTGGCAAGAACCTATCATTGACTACCTAGTGAATGAAAACTTGCCCGAGGACAAGTCCGAGTCCAGAAAAATCAAGCAGAAGGCTGCAAGATACTACATGAAAGGCGATACGCTTATCTGCAGATCATACTACGGGCCTCATCTCACTTGCATCAAGTACCTACAAACGCTCCAGGTTTTCTGCAAAAGACACGACGGCGAATGTGAAAATTACGCTGAAGGCAGGTCGCTTGCTCAGAAGGCTCTCAACATCAGCTATTTCTAGCCTACCATGCGCCAAGACTCCACGGAGTATGCTCGAAAATGTGATCGATGCCAACGCTACAAGCCGATCCCTGGCTTGCCAGCTGAGGAATACCATCTGCAGAACAATCCATGGACATTCATGCAGTGGGCCATTGACTTGGTGGGACCTATGCTGACGGCACCTGCCAATAAGGAGATGATGATCGTTGCCACTGATTACTTCACCAAATGGATCGAGGCGGAGGCTTTATCTTCTACCAAGGAAGCTGACGTTGAACAATTCATCTGGAAGAACATCGTTTGCAGATTCGGTTGCCATCAATCGATAGTCACCGATAATGGTACATAGTTCATGAGCAGGCAAATCACTGCATTCCTTGCGAAGTATGGCATCAAACAACACATGTCAACTTCCAGATACCCGTAAGGCAATGGCCAAGAAGAGGCAGCCAACAAGATCGTGCTGGACTGCCTAAAGAAAAGACTAGAAGGCCTAGAAGGAAAATAGGTCGACGAGCTGCCAGGAGTCCTATGGGCTTATCGCACAACCAAAAGGAGCTCGACCAGAGAGACATCGTTTTCCCTGGCCTATGGGACGGAAGCAATCATTCCCCCACATATCACAGTCCCTTCCATGAGCATTGAGGTGGGCAGTCTTAACCAAAACTGTAAGCAGATGAGAGTCAACCTTGATCTGCTTGAAGAAGAATGAGAAAAGGCCATTGTTCGAGTTGCCGCCTACCAGCAGCAGTTGACATCCTACTACAATAAGAAGGCCAAGATCAGACAGTTTCGGCCTGGAGACCTTGTGCTCAGAAAAACTTTCATCACAGCATTGAGGCAAGGGTCAAAGAAGATGAAGCCAAACTGGGAAGGCCCCTACGTGATCAGCTGATCTGGGGGCAGAAGAAGCTACACCCTTGACACTCTAGAAGGGAAGGAAATTCCAAGACAATGGAATGCCCGCCACTTTCGGAGATACTATCCATGAAGCTCTTCGCTTACCAGCTCGACTCATAGCAGGCGACGAGCCTCCCGTACTTCAATTGAAAACAAACTGCTTTCAATGTTACCTATGTTGTTAATTTCCTTTATTCAATAAAGCGATGTATTCACATCAACATCAATACAAGAGCAAGCTTTTCAATGAAGTACTTTTTCGAGCATTATGTCCCACAAACATATACATGCAGGCAACAAGCCTTATCTCCATTGCAAACAAGCTGCTCCTCGAAGCACAAGCTCGATGGAATCTTTTTCGAGCATTATGTCTCCCAGATACGCTCACAGGCGACAAGCCTCATCTCCATTGCAGACAAGCTGCTCCTCGAAGCATAAACTCGATGGAGTCTTTTTCAAGCGTTATGTCCCCAACATACGCACGCAGGCGACAAGCCTCATGTCCAATGCAGACAAGCTGCTCCTCGAAGCACAAACTCGATGGTGTCTTTTTCGAGCGTTATGTCCTCGACATACGCACTCAAGCGACAAGCCTCACCTCCATTGCAGACAAGCTGCTCCTCGAAGCACAAACTCGATGGAGTCTTTTTCGAGCATTATGTTCCCGACATACACTCGCAGGCGACAAGCCTCACCTCTATTGCAGACAAGCTGCTCCTCGAAGCACAAACTCAATGGAGTCTTTTTCAAGCGCTATGTCCCCGACATACGCACACAGGCGACGAGCCTTATCTCCATTATAGGCAAGTTGCTTCTCAAGTACAAACTCAATGGAGCCTCTTTTCAAGTGTTATGTCCCCGACATATGCACACAGACGACAAGCCTTACCCTCCATTGTAGGCAAGCTACTTCACAAGTACAAATTCAATGGAGTCTTTTTCAAGTGCTATGTCTCCGGACACACATTTACAAGATACAACGAGAATTGAAGTTCGAAAGACAACTGAAAATTCCATAACAAAACGGCAAATCAGCCAAGTCCAACAAGAAATAAGGTGGTCAACCAACGACCACTTATTGAAAAAAAATTACAAAGTTCAAAAATAGAAAAATGAACTATAACTACTAGGGGACTTCAGCAGGTGACCCTTAGTCGATCACATCCTCAACTGCGTTGGCAACAACCTCATTCTGCCCAACCAGCACCACCTGCTCAACCGCCTCGGCTGCATGCTCCTTCGTATCCGCCTTAGCGTTTGTCTTCCTCCATTGCAGCTTCATCTGCTATCTGCTCTTCAATTGCTTCTGCATCTACAACATTGACCTGCTCACTCTGAGCAGGGGGCAGGTCAAGACAGGACTGCTCACCATCATCATCTTCGAGATGGCAGCAAGGAGAAGCACCATTCTGGCAATCCAAGTATCCCAACTTGTACGCATTGGCAACAATCTCATGCTTGGATGCCTCCGTGGCTTCAATATGAGTGTCGAACTTGGCCAGCGGAGCTATCACCAACTTTCGGGTCAGCAGTTCACGCAACTCAAGGACTCTTTGCTCGAGCTGACGACTCTTTAGATCTCTTGGCCTAACTTGCAACATTAAGTCAGCTCCGCGCTTGATTGTTCGTGGCTTTGCAGATAAGTCATGATTGCTAGACAGATGTACAGTCTTCTCAGTTTGATCCCAAGTTCGGCACAAGCAACCCAAACCATGCTTCTCAACAGCCTCCTTACAGGATAGATCATGGGTTTTGGGCAGTTCTAGCGGAGACCTGAGCAGAATATCCCGGACCTCCTGCATGCCATTTATCTTCTTGCTGTTCGCACTGACGAGGCGCTTGATTCTGACAGATAAAAAAGAAGCAACTCTCATAGGGACATTCTCAATAGACGAGACCCCTTTACGGAAGACTTGCTCGTGGTAGAATGAGGAAGCTTGGTCGAGGACTTCTCCCGCTTAGCTGGCAAATCATCTAGTTCCCATCTGTCAACAACTTCGGCTCGGGGTAGACCACCAGCCTCCTTCTAATGTTCACTCAGCAACCAGCGCAATGCACAGAACCTGGCAAGGATGTTCAACACTTGATGAACATCGGTCATGTCCGGGCAGAGATCGAGCTTCTTGCAGATGTCATTCTCTGCAAGCAGAAGATGGAAGTTAGTCAGATACACAGCAAATAATTCTATGGCAACTATAGCAGATCAGAGGGATGCAACTTACCATCGCAGTAGGTGAGAGGAACGAGCGGACCGTCGCCAACCTCTCATTCCCATATGCCGCTGACTTCTAGTACATCCGTGCTCCACATATGAT